>NC_060130.1:569912191-570215221 GCF_021461395.2 Schistocerca americana
TGATCATCTGCAATACAGCTACCAAAGACTTTAGCGTATTAGGGATTCTTTTCCGTGGTGAAGTATCAGATGTTGCTGCTGTTCCAAACTATCCCTCTTCTCCTTCAATCCATTTGCCTTGTTGTCTTAAGCAGTATGAAGATGACACAGATGACACCCTAGAAAAGAGCATCTCTGAAGTAGTTTTTGGGTTTATACCGTTCATAGAGCACATTTGTGCTCAGCTACTGTACAAATACACTCCTGGAAATTGAAATAAGAACACCGTGAATTCATTGTCCCAGGAAGGGGAAACTTTATTGACACATTCCTGGGGTCAGATACATCACATGATCACACTGACAGAACCACAGGCACATAGACACAGGCAACAGAGCATCCACAATGTCGGCACTAGTACAGTGTATATCCACCTTTCGCAGCAATGCAGGCTGCTATTCTCACATGGAGACGATCGTAGAGATGCTGGATGTAGTCCTGTGGAACGGCTTGCCATGCCATTTCCACCTGGCGCCTCAGTTGGACCAGCGTTCGTGCTGGACGTGCAGACCGCGTGAGACGACGCTTCATCCAGTCCCAAACATGCTCAATGGGGGACAGATCCGGAGATCTTGCTGGCCAGGGTAGTTGACTTACACCTTCTAGAGCACGTTGGGTGGCACGGGATACATGCGGACGTGCATTGTCCTGTTGGAACAGCAAGTTCCCTTGCCGGTCTAGGAATGGTAGAACGATGGGTTCGATGACGGTTTGGATGTACCGTGCACTATTCAGTGTCCCCTCGACGATCACCAGTGGTGTACGGCCAGTGTAGGAGATCGCTCCCCACACCATGATGCCGGGTGTTGGCCCTGTGTGCCTCAGTCGTATGCAGTCCTGATTGTGGCGCTCACCTGCACGGCGCCAAACACGCATACGACCATCATTGGCACCAAGGCAGAAGCGATTCTCATCGCTGAAGACGACACTTCTCCATTCGTCCCTCCATTCACGCCTGTCGCGACACCACTGGAGGCGGGCTGCACGATGTTGGGGCGTGAGCGGAAGACGGCCTAACGGTGTGCGGGACCGTAGCCCAGATTCATGGAGACGGTTGCGAATGGTCCTCGCCGATACCCCAGGAGCAACAGTGTCCCTAATTTGCTGGGAAGTGGCGGTGCGGTCCCCTACGGCACTGCGTAGGATCCTACGGTCTTGGCGTGCATCCGTGCGTCGCTGCGGTCCGGTCCAAGGTCGACGGGCACGTGCACCTTCCGCCGACCACTGGCGACAACATCGATGTACTGTGAAGACCTCACGCCCCACGTGTTGAGCAATTCGGCGGTACGTCCACCCGGCCTCCCGCATGCCCACTATACGCCCTCGCTCAAAGTCCGTTCAAATGGTTCAAATGGCTCTGAGCACTATGGGACTCAACTGCTGAGGTCATTAGTCCCCTAGAACTTAGAACTAGTTAAACCTAACTAACCTAAGGACATCACAAACATCCATGCCCGAGGCAGGATTCGAACCTGCGACCGTAGCGGTCTTGCGGTTCCAGACTGCAGCGCCTTTAACCGCACGGCCACTTCGGCCGGCTCTCAAAGTCCGTCAACTGCACATACGGTTCACGTCCACGCTGTCGCGGCATGCTACCAGTGTTAAAGACTGCGATGGAGCTCCGTATGCCACGGCAAACTGGCTGACACTGACGGCGGCGGTGCACAAATGCTGCGCAGCTAGCGCCATTCGACGGCCAACACCGCGGCTCCTGGTGTGTCCGCTGTGCCGTGCGTGTGATCATTGCTTGTACAGCCCTCTCGCAGTGTCCGGAGCAAGTATGGTGGGTCTGACACACCGGTGTCAATGTGTTCTTTTTTCCATTTCCAGGAGTGTATTACGACACAAACATGGCCTCTGGACCCGAAAACGTCCCCGCAGTCCATTCCGTTTCAAGCAAATCATTGCATTCTGGTGATTCAGTTATTTTATGGTATATAGGGGACAGTCATATAAACAACCACGACTGTTGTTGTTGTGGTCTTCAGTCCAGAGACTGGTTCGATGCAGCTCTCCATGCTACTCTATCCTGTGCAACTTTCTTCATCTTCCAGTACCTACTGCAACCTACATCCTTCTGAATCTGTTTAGTAGTTGTCTCCCCTTACGATTTTTACCCTTCACGCTGCCCTCCAATACTAAATTGGTGATCCCTTGATGCCTCAGAATATGTCCTACCAACCGATCCCTTCTTCTAGTCAAGTTGTGCCACAAATCTCTCTTCTCCCCAGTTCTGTTCAGTACTTCCTCATTAGTTTTGTGATCTTCCCATCTAATCTTCAGCATTCTTCTGTAACACCACATTATAAAATAGATTAAGGAAAGGCAACTAGGACTATTCTACATAAAATCTAACACTCATCTGTGCTGCATGGCAAGATGTTACAGAAAAATGGGCTAATAAAAGACAATTTAACATGGATACTAAACTGAAACCAAACTCCGCCCGAACAGGCCATGAAGGCTCAACGGAACCGACGGCCGCCGTGTCTTCTCAGCCCACAGGCGTGACTGAATGCAGATATGGAGGGACATCTGGTCAGCACACCTCTCGCCCGGTCGTAAGTCAGTTTACGAGACCGGAGCCGTTACCTCAGTTAGCCTCACAAGGACTGAGTGCATTCCGCTTGCAAACAGCGCTCGGCATACCGGATGGTCACCCTTCGAAGTGCTAGCCAAACCAGACAGCGCTCATATTTGGTGATCTACGTGAACCGGTGTTACCATTGCCGCAAGGGTGCTGCCTTTAACGTAGATAACAGGGTAAAAATATCAAAATGTATTTGAAACACAATATATCCTCTTGCCTTAGTCGGCATGAGTAAGAGCTCTGGTCATTTGTAGTAGTCAGTCGGGAAACTGGGCTAAAAGAAACGTGCACAGTAGATATGACAGCCAATAAAACAGGAGTGGCACAGATTTTGGCTCAAGGCCCATGTCCGGGCCCGAGTGCCAAAGCGCTTAGCCTCAATTTACGTTTCCTCCACCGCCACGCCGCTCTTTCTGAGCGCGAGGAGGAAGAAGGGGGAAAACAGCGAACGCGTCGCATTTAAATGGTAGTACAGTCATACTGTATGACTTGGTTTTATATTTCACATTTCTCAAAAACATAGATCACAAACAAAACATGTTTTCCGTATGAATTATTTTTGACGTGCTGAAGACATAATATAATTTTTATCTGGTACAAACTGTCGGCATACAGACAGACGCAGAGTTTCACAGAATTTCAGTTTGCCATGCAATTTAGTTTCATAATAAAAAAGGGCTCTTTAACCTGCTACGGTCGCAGGTTCGAATCCTGCCTCGGGCATAGATGTTTGTGATGTCCTTAGGTTTATTAGGTTTAAGTAATTCTAAGTTCTAGGGGACTGATGACCTCAGAAGTTAAGTCCCATAGTGCTCAGAGCCATTTGAACCACTTAAACTTTGCAGATCAATCAGTTACATTTGCACACGCAAAGCGGCGCTTTCAACTGAAACGGCATATAGTGTTGAAAACAGCGCGAAAACAGATGTGAGACCGACTGTGTCCTTAAAACTCTAATAAAAATATCGTTGCAAATCTTGCAGGGCCGCAATGAATTCTTCAAACCTCTTGCTTTCCTTAGCGCCAGTGAGCTTATCGAACTGGATTGCTTTTGTCAGTATGTGTCCCTTCTACAGAGCGATTTTCTTTTTATATACATCCCCATCAAATCACAAAGAATTTACCTTGCAATGTCTTACTTTGGACAGTGTGCAGTCACATCCACTTAAAATGTGAAATCTGAAATCCATTCCGAATGTACTAATTTTCGTTCCTGCACTCCTTTTTCCTCCATAAATTCAAGAATAGAGAGATTTAAATCGAAAAATTGTTTCAGGTATACCACTTGACTTAACCAACATACTTTGCAGTAGCATATTATGCCTCCATAATCTTCGTTCATTTTCACTGAAAACTGTTGCAACTGAAATATTCGTACCATCAATTTCTTCAAGTGTTCCATGCCTGTAAATTTAGCACAAAGTACTTCTTGATGAACAGAACAAAGAATCCTGTTAGTAGATCGTTGTAATTTTTTCTCGTTCATTGACGCCTGATATTTTAAATTATTTCTGCATGTTACTGTAACGTTATTTTGTAGAGAATAAGCAGTACCCGTAGCTTACGTGAACTGAGAGTTCTCATCCCTCTCTCCTGCCATTCCCATTCATTTTAAGGATTGTTCAAATGTGTGTGAAATCTTATGGGACTTAACTGCTAAGGTCATCAGTCCCTAATCTTACACATTACTTAACCTAAATTATCCTAAGGACAAACACACACACCCATGCCCGAGGAAGGACTCTAACCTCCGCCGGGACCAGCCGCACAGTGCATGACTGCAGCGCCTGAGACCGCTCGGCTTTAAAGGATTGCGACGATAGATCACTAGACTGCCTCTTTTTGTGCAAACAGCCACTGGAGCTTTAAACGTCCTTAATACGACGAACAAATGGCGAAGAGTAAACAGCGCTGACACCACAATTTTGCCGAACTAAGAGAGTTGCACAGACGCAAAATGCTGCCCCGCTGTGCTAAATGAAACGTCGCGCTGTTACGGGTCCTTCCGAGAAGGACCGAGCAAAGCCAAGTGACAGGACGGGCCTTGCCCCGCACACGCTGCACGCGGGAAGTTCGGCACGCCGTGGTCACCCCTGCTGTAAAACGTGTATGTACGGAACTAACTTAAGCAAATAAAGGCGCCCAAAACCCTATTTCGCAGTCTGACGTAATTACGCAAAGACACTCGCGAAAGGCGAACACGCAAATAACTAGATCTGCATCGTATTCAAAGGATCACCAACTAACCAAACACCATGGTGATAGGATAATGCCGAATATCCCTAGTAAATAATCTGAGCAGGATACAAATGGTGAACGCTAGCGTACGACAAAGGAGCATGACAGCCGCAACGAAGAAAGTAAGACAATACAACATAGAAACCATGTCAAAAAGAATTTTGAACTCGAAATTACTCCAGGTCAAATGCATATTAATTTAAACTAAGTAAGCGTAACATCTTGTGCAGTAAGGACTTTCATTCAGGCCGAAGGAATCCAATATCATTATGACAATGAGGGTGTTTCAAACGATTTAACCAAGCAAAAAATTCATTCGACTATCAGTGGAGTAAAGTAGCAAACTTTGACGTCATTTTGCTTGAATTGTAGCCTAATTCTTTGGACACTGTTGTAAACTTACTTTAGAATCATGAACAGGTAGCTAATATTCAGCAAAAATTGACCACGAAAAATTTTGTAGACGTACTGGGGTAAATTCCTAAGAGAGAGGAACCGAAATTTTTACAGAATTCCAGCCCGATTATCTTGTTAAATTCGAACTTCAAAAGCTTGTCAAACCTGAGCAATTACAGAATAAATCCAATTCTCAACAAAGTGCTAACACCTTACTAGACCTGCCACAAGCAAATAAGTATCGAACATTTTAACAGAATACAGGTAAATCGCCGCTGATATTGTATCTACCAAACTACATTAGTGTTAAATATTTTTTTATTGATTTCGACAAGATATACGGTAGAGTAAGCCTTAAATTCTTAGCCAAAATTTTAAGCAAAATAGGTTTTAACAACCAGCTTCCGAAAGCATTTTTATTCAATTACTGATACTTATTCATAAATAAAAGTTAACGAACAGATATTCAATAGAGTTTGCGAGGTGCCGGGGAAAGCAGTGTATTTAACACTAAATTCTTCTAGAATCTACATATGTAAATGATGCTCTAAGCCCCCCCTATTCTAACTCCGACTTTTGCTGTTGCACATGGATAAAAATATATACGCGAACTGACTGTAATCAACCCTGCAAGAAAAGAGTTTGGCACCTGCAATAATTTAATTTGATAAATAAGTTAAATAAAGGAAGGTTTCATTAACGTAGTGAGAAATGATGGGTTGCTCTACCGATTAACAGAATGAAAGTTCTGTCCAAAATAACAATAGGATTTATTAAGACTAAACACAAAATAATAAACAAAAACACATGAAACATTTATAATACATCAAATTGGGTCAAATTGGATACTCAAACAAACGCTGTGAAGGTGAAGTTGTCCCTAAACTAGATTTTGAGGTTTAAGACGAAGTGGTATGTGGAGCCAATTCCTTGCCACTCAAATCTTAAGAGAGACATACAGCTAACCCAACATTAATTGCTGCTACTCAAGACAGAACAAAGTTAGAAAAAGACGAACAGGCGCGCTCTGCTGAGCTCTGATTATCACCTAGGAAAATCCCTATCTGCCAGTGCTGCGGACATACATTACCAAACTGTCTTCTTAACTGCCAGAACACGATCTGGCGTACCAGAGGCGATGGCTTGCTGCTTCGACGTCCTCGACCAAAAGGCGAGAGCCGACTACCTAGAGCACCCGTACAGGCCGAACACACAACATTCCCGCCCCCACGACAGAGGCCTTGGTTAAAACGTTCCAATCAGCAACTCGAAAACCGGCGGAAAATTCCACTCCATTGCCGGAGCACTACCATTCCACCAATGGAGATTCTTGGCGCCAATTTCTGCGCTGATTTTGCTACGTCACGGAGCTATGCCCTGAGCAAGCCAATCACAGTTACTGTTTTGCAGAAAGCGCGGGAATTTTCCCGCCACAACTGCCTGGGTACACAAGTCATTCCCACGCCTCACTGGTAGCCCGCCAGAAAGTGTTTTCGCTAAGATTCTGCAAAGTAACGGAACCTCTAGCCCAGCCGCTACTTCAGACCCCTCCAGGCGTGTCTTTTGACAATGTCGGCGTCTGCAAAGCATTCACTCGACTTCCTCACACCCGTCGGCTTAACCCTTTCCAGATCAACGGTGCCCGCCTGTCACCGGACCACCCGGGTGACGAGAGACGCTGTGTGGGAAGTCCGCGTGTGAAGGAATAGCGACTTTTCACTGCATGCAATTAGAGAGAAAAATCGTAAGATAGAAATATGAGAGGGGGCTCATGCCACCTCTCAAGTTGTTTCCTAAGATGAGGTAGCATGCTTTCGTCCACCATTTAAATGACAGGTGTAGAACTGCTGTTGAAACAGCTGTACTTGCATTTATAGTCACTTAAAATGTTCGTTGATCAGTTACCAAGCCTGAACTGATGTCATATTCTTATCATCGACAACAAGGTGGAACTACAAAGGTCGAACCGTACCGCAGCCGTCTACCTCACGTCAACAAGCACGAGGATAAACAATCAGGAATCGTAAATTTTAGAAGTAGGTACAGAAGTTCGAACAAACTTGATTTCAGAATACTACGCTTATAATGCAACTGGGCTTTTTATTTCGGAAAATTCGCGAACTGTGGAAAATGCAAACTGCACAAGAAAAGTTAACTCTTTTCACTATGATGATAAGAGAAAACCATGCAAACAACTGGAAAGATTAAAAAAGATATTAAAAAGCAAACAATCCTGTGGACGAGCATCCGCAACTGAGCATTATACTAGAGGTTGAAAATACCACTTCAGTTGTAAATTTCCTTTTACTATGACGACAGTTGCGACACCTGAGGATGGGCTTATGAGAGCCCGAAACCTGTCGTGATAATAAAAGTAAGTTTACAACTGAAGCGGAATTTTCAACCTCTAGGATATTACAATGAGTAATTTTCTAAACACTATGATCCAAAAGGCAAGTGTTGCACCAAAACACATTGACCGAATATTACCAAACTGACACTTGAGTATTTGATCGATTTGCGAGTTCATTTTAAGTGTTCCCAGTACAGAAAAGAGCCATTCCTAAACGGGGAAAAATGGCATGAATAAATTATGACTACTACCTGTGTGTAAAGTTACTGCAATTTCTCAGGTGGATATCGAAACACAGAAAGCTCATAGGACGTGTGTGCGCAGATTTCCGTGTTATTAAGGACTTTTAAAAAATCAAGTCAGTGGAATGAGGGACACAGCAGCATCGTACTGACAAGTTAGGTTGTAATACAATGACTGCAGAGCGAGTGGTGGTGAGATGAACTCAAGACAACAGCGTGGTAAGAAAAAACGAATTTTCCGGAAGGGCTACACATTGAGAGGATCAAAGTATTGTTCGGCTAAACCTGATGAAGAGACTGGTGATAATAGCTGGAATCTGAAAGGCGTTTACAGGTAGAGTACATCACTAACCGTCGGGAAATAGTTACTGGAAGCTGGGCTGAGATCCCGAGTTGCCAAGCGTCGCATACCGCTGTCATATCACAGACAACAGAGACTTGTATGGTGTAGAGTCAGAGTCAGCTAGTATATTGATGAGCTTTCTGTGACGTTCAATGATAAGTTCCGCTTCTGTTTGTGGTTGTCACATCGACGCCGACACGTCCGTAGACGACCTATTGAAAGGTTACAGGATGGAATTCTTCTATACAGATCCTAAAATCCTAGTGTGGGGAGCTATTGGATATGACAACAGGACTGATTTGGTAATTGTTGAAGGGTGACTCAATGCTCACCATTATGACCCCTTCTGCCATACATTTCATGAGCAAAATAGCTCAAATGGCTCTGAGCACTATGGGACTCAACTGCTGAGGTCATTAGTCCCCTAGAACTTAGAACTAGTTAAACCTAACTAACCTAAGGACATCACAAACATCCATGCCCGAGGCAGGATTCGAACCTGCGACCGTAGCGGTCTTGCGGTTCCAGACTGCAGCGCCTTTAACCGCACGGCCACTTCGGCCGGCTTCATGAGCATGTTATCAAATGGTATATTCCTGCGAGTTAATGCATGAACCCACATTGCATTTCATATCACAAACGCCGTGAAGAACGTGGGGATCACCGACTGGCCTGTCTGGTCCCCTGACTTGTCAACCGCAGAATACAACTAGGATGTGGTAGGAAGACGTATACTTCCAATCGGCCTCCAGCCAGCAGTCTTTATGGACTGATACGGCATTTCTTTCAAGGATGGAATAGATTCACCCAGATGACATTTGGAGGCTGTTTGGCACCATACCACAATAAATACCAGAGTATATTCCGGTCTCTGGGGGTCACAAATCATACTAACGTTGATGATGGTAATCAGTTCCAAATGGAACGGAAGTTTAATCACTTAATATCCGTTATATGACGAACAATGCCAAAGGGCTAACTTGAAAAGAAATTACAAGAGAAACGACGTCGACGATAATTACTTTGCCTGACGGAAAAAGTGAAACATCCAGAAGGGGAGATGCAAACTAAATGAAACTTCATAGACTGAGAAATATGTGACGTTATTGCAGTGATTACAAAATCCAGTCAAATGTACAAAAAACTTAGCAGCATGAGCCCACTTATCAGTAGGACTTTGCAACCCTTATGGCCTGGATGCATGCACTGATTCATTTGGGAAGGGGCTCATCAGGATGTTGTACCCTCTCCGGAGGCAGACTGCCCTACAACTACTACAACTATACTCTGGATACTGGCAATGGTACGGAGTTGATGTCCAAGTTGGTGCCACCCATGTTCTATCAGGCACAGATCTGTGGATCTTGCTGGGCACGAGACATCCTCAGCGTCAGACAAGCAGTTCATAGAGATACGTGCTATGTGAAAAAGCGTTGTCCTATTGAAAAATGCCACCACAATAATGTCGCATGAGTGGTAACGCATGAGGACACAGAATGTCCATGACATACCATTGTGCCATCAGAGTTCCTCCAACCACTACCAGCTGTGACAAAAAGACATTTCCGATGGCTCCCCACATCATGACACTAGGAGTAACGCCGCTGTGTCTCCTCAAAACATTGGACGATTGGGACTTCCCAAGGTCATCGTCATACTCATCGACGATGGTCATGAGCAACAGTGCAGAACCGCGACTGATCGCTGATCACCATTTGACGCCATTCGCCAGTAGCCCATAGTCCCAGTCATGTCACGCAGTCGTTTTTGTTGTAGTGTTAACGTAAGCCCACGTATAGGACGATAATTTTCTAGCCCAGCTCCTGCTAGCCTCCGACTAACAGTGCGGGATGAGACAGAATGTTGCAGGGTATCCATCAGGCAGGCGTAGATGTAAAGCGGCTTCAATATACTTCATGCACAATCACAATACAGCAGTCCTCCCTTGTGTTGACTTGATGTGGTCGAGCGTAAACCTTGACGACGAGTACGTTTGCCCTCATTTTTCGATGCAGTCCAACTTCGAGCCACTACCACATCCGAATAACCGAAAAATCTTGGTACTGCACGATTCGACCACCCTAACAAATGGAGACCCACAATGAAGGCCCTTTCAGTATCTGTCAGGCGCTGATAATCCTGTCTCCCGTGAGTACGCAGCATCACCATGTCCTTCACAGTGATCACTCAACATCTGACACTGTTCGCGCTTCTTATATGCACTACCAGACCTGATAACAACACTAAACACGAAGAACACTAATGCACTCCTGTAGCTGTTCTACCTGTCACAGAGACTTGTAACTCTAGTCAGTTCCATACTCGCCGATGTCTTGTACGTGTACGAAGTTACATCGACATCAAACCTTGTCATTTGGTGTTTTTTCAAATCTTTATCACTTTCTTCAGCAGATCTTTCCCATCAAAAAAAGTAGAGCCATATATGCAATACAAACAGCCGATTTGCGTAACTAATGGTATTAGAATATAATTTAGGAGGAAAGGGGACCTTTTTCATAATGTAAAGGACAATCACAGCCCGGTAACAGAATTTCACTACAGACAATACCGCAAAGTACTGAGGAGTGTTATCAGACAGGATGAAACGATGTATTACAACAAGAGAATAGAAACCTCTCAGAGCAAATTACAACTATTTGATTAATTATGAAAGAGATATCAGGGCAGAATGTGACTGCTCAACGTATTACACCCCTCTTGTGTGAGAATGAAACTGTTAGTGATCCACTAGCTTTGTAGAAAATATTTAATCATCGCTATTTGTCAATAGTCGGTAAGTTAATTCACAATTTTACTGGAACAGATAAATATGTAGAACTCTTGAAATATGGCGTTCCGAGACCACTACATAGCAAGCCGCTATAGGAAACAAGTAAAGCTAAAAACTGAATCAATTACTACATCGTAAAAGAGTAAACACTCTCATATGTACGATGAAATTTCTAGTAGGATTATGAAGAGGAGCGCATCATGCCTTAGTTTTGTACTCTGTCACTTGTATGTTGTGTTTTTCAAGTGTGGGCTGTTTCCTGACTTAAATACTCGTTAGTGAATACACTTTATAAAAATGGTGACAGAGGTTATGCAGACAATTACCTGCCAAATCTCATTCGTGCTAGTGTTCTCAAACGTTATTGAGAAACCGATGTGAATGGAAGTAGTCGCACAAATCATTACACACAATTTGCAGTCACACACGCAGTTTGGTTTGAGAAAAGGGGCATCCATAGAAAATACAATTTACTCGTGTAAGTCATTGCCAGTACTAAACGATAGATTCAGGTCAGTAGGTATTCTTTTGTTTGACAAAAGCGTTTGATTGTGTGAACCATGTAATTCTTCTGCATTAGTAGGAACTTTGCAGGGCTATGTAAAAATCTAAATAAAGGTTCACTTCTTATCTAGAAAGTAGGAAGCACAAGGTTATCCTATAGTGTTAATAAACTGGGAAGAGGTTTGAATCTGATAGGGGTCACGTAAAGTGGAGGTACCTTGTGCTTCTATTTTGGAACCGTTGCTTTTCTTGATGTAGACTAATGATCTGCCAATAATATGACAGATGACTCAAAAAATTTTCTCTTCGCAAATGGCATAAGTGTTACAAACGTGACAGAAAGGCATGGAACTTAATATGTTGCAGCTAACAAGGTAGTCAGTTGCATCAGCACCTGGCTTTCATAGTCTTGAGACAACCATATTCTCACGATGTGATTAGACTAGGAAGAATTTAAATCTATCACGCTAGGACTAATGTCTCTGAACATTTCTCCTCTCCTTTTCAGTCCAACTTCTAAATCGCTTTGAAAAAAAGCCGAACCCTGTAGTGGACTAAGTAAAGTTCTACAGGGAAACAGTACCGGCCATTCAATTCATTTCGGAGAAAATATCAACGTATAACTGTAGCTAAACGCAATGCATACAGTTACTGACACAAAAACTCTAGTATGTGCCAAGCTGGTCGAACAGTCGGCGATGACGACCATTTTAAGCTCTTACGAGTGAGCGTAGATGGAAGACTTTCTTGGAAGTAATACCACCAAGACCTTGTGCCGAAACCGAATGCTGCTGTATTCACTATAAAAATGATTTCCACTGTCCCTGACACTAAAATACGGATGCTCGTTTACTTTGCTCAGTATCACTCTATTACCTCGTATGGCGTTATATTTTAGGACATCTCTGTGTCCCTATCCTTAGCTCGGAAACGGGCGGTCAGACTGATCTGCGGCTTTGCGAACTTCGTGTAGCCCGTAGTTCAGGTGTCTCGGAATTCTTACTCTGCCATCCCTGTGCATATATTCCGCCACGGGATCTGTTGTTAACAATATTGACTTACTCAGAAGTAACCGTAACAGTCATCAGACGGAAAAATGGTATTCACTTGTATGTCACTTCCTTAATCACTGTAAAGAAAGGTATGCACCATTCAGCAGGTTTCATTTTCAATAGTCTTCTGGCAGAACCGGAAAAAATGAGTGAAAACCACAAGTTTTCGGGTATCTTCACGGCACACTGCTTGTATACTGAATAGAGGTTCCTCGCGGTAGCTACGAAATTTTCTTTTCAATGTGTAATTTATTTGTGTATTTTCTCACTATTTTTTCGTGTTTTATTAATTCGTTCGTTTATAAATTACCGAAAAACTCTGAGACACAGTGAGGAAAAAGGAGAATTCATTTTTATAGACACATGCTCAGAATGAACCCAAACAGATTAAGAAAAGTTTTTTGCTTCTTCAGTGCAAAGAAAGAAAGAAAGAAAGCAGCCCAATTGGTTTAAGGAATCGGAAAAGAACTTACGAGAATTCTAATTCATGTAAAATATGCTCACTAATAAAACTGCAAAGAAAATGACAAAGACAAGAAAGAGAGGTTTCAATTCAAAATGAAAAACAAACGAAAAATCCAAATCTCTAAAGAAGAAAGGAAATCAAGATCAGAAAGAATGAAACAATAGTGGGCCAATAGAAAGACACACAACATTAAAGACTGATTGATTTAATGTATCCGAAAGTAGGGTGCAACGAAAACCAAAGAAGTTTGATACATACTACACTGGTACTCGATGTCGTAACATGTCTCACTTCCGGCAATGTATTTACAGCTATAGCAACATTTATCTCGCTACTCCGGCTCTACCAGTTTCTTCAGTTGCTACCAGTAAAATACTAGCCGTGTGCTGTTAAAGGAGGGTAAATATTTTCAAGACCATTTTCAGACAGTTTGTATACTGAAGCTACAAGGGCGTGTACGTGTATACGTAAACATGTCATAGTTCCGCGTACGACCAAGCGCAGCAGGGAGACTTCTCAGTACGTGCACAGATCGCTGAATTCTATATCCAAGTTTCCGTTTAAGACGGTCGGCCAGCCAGCGTAGGAAGCACTGCAGTTGCGCCAGCCGTGTCAGCAGTTGGAGCCCGACCAGCAGCCCCAGCGCAGTCCTTTCGAGAACTGATAACAGCCAACAGCCCACTTGCGAGCGTGGGAGTCCTCGGTTTCGTCCCACCTATGACCAAAATAGCAACGCTGGGTGCGTGCTCGCGCTGCCAGTGCTTTGCTGCGCTACAGATCTTTTAAGTTGATAGCTACAGACAGACACGTCTCAAACATGCTGTATTTGCATCTGCCACCGCAGCGACCAGTTAGAAGCGGTTATTTACATAGTGATGCAATCTTGCAAACATCTACATGCTAGTACGCAACCAGTCCTGTTGTCTGTCTCACAGTATGCATCTCTCCCTGGTAACCACTTCATTTAATTTTCCAGTTTATCACATACACTGATCTGCCACAACATTATGACCACTGCCCACCGCGGCGTTGCATGACGCCTGGTGGCGCTGCGGGCATGTGACAGGGAAACAAAAGTATGTTAGCAGAGCACACACGGATGAGGATCACCATATCAAAGATATTGACTGCAAATGAGGAAATCCACTGACACAAGCGACTTTGACATTGGACAGATTATTATTACGCACAGCCCGTAAACGAGTCTACAGAAAACGACGAAGTGGGTCGAATGTCCATGTGCTACTGTCGTGAACATCTACGGAAAGAGGTAGAAGGACAGTGAAACTACCACTAGGCGCTGAATGATTGGACGTCCACGACTCTTCACAGGACGTGGGGTTTGTTGGAGGTTTGTCTGCTCTGTAAGGTAGGATACATGTTGATCTCTGGCATTTGTACCGAAAGAGCACAAAGTTGGTGCATGCACAAGTGTTTCAGAGCACACTGTTCATCGTGCATCGTAGGACATGGAGCTCCGCAGGAGACTATCCCTACCTGTTCATACGTCGACCCAACGACATCATCAATTACGATTGATGGAAACGTGTCGGCTCTCCGGGTGAAACATATTTTTGCTACACTAGGTCGATGATGATCTCCACGAACGTCGTCATCGAGGTGAACGGCGGGCTGAAATGCAGGCTGGTAGGAGATGTGTTATGGTATGGGAGACATTCTCTTGCGCGTCCGTGGGACCCGTGGTAGAAATCGAGGTCAAGTTGACAGCTGCGAACCACCTGCATCCCTTCAGACCTGATGTCTTCCTCGACGGCAGTCTCATATTTCAGCAGTATAACTGTCCGTGTCTCGGGGCCAGGACAGTGCTACAGTGCATTGAGGAGCATCGTTGTGAACTCTCGTTGAGGCCCCGGCTGCCAAATTCGCCTGATGTAAATCCTATAGAACCCATCTGGATCGCTATCGCGCCATCAACACGTACGCAAATCAGCAGCCCGATATTTTCGCGGATTACATGACCTGTGCGTAGACATCTAACGCCACATACCTCCATAAATCTACCAACTAACTGTTAGATCCATGATACGCAGAATCAGTGATGTATTTCGTTCCAAAGACAGACAAACAAGCTATTATGCATGTGGTCATAATGTTTCGGCTTATCAGTATATATTTCACAGCTGGTTATTGTTCAGCATTACTCCTGTCTGCCCAAGTTTGGTAGTTGCACTGTTTCAGGACTTCAGCATAGTAACTTGTTAGCTCCAGTCCCCACTTTAAAAGACGGGAACGAATGGTAGGGTTTATTATCCCGACGTCAATTGAGCGATATATTCTTACTGGAGTAAGGATGGCAAAGGAAATCAGCCTCAACTGTTCTAAAGAAATTACGTCAGAAACTTTCCTCATACAGTGTCGTAAGTCGTCCAATGTAGAATATGTTTATGATGTCTGTTGCACGGCGCTTACGGCATGGTTATCAGTGTCCTTGCTGAAAGCGAGGGATTGTTGAAAAGTAATGTCTCCGCTTTTTTGTGTGAAAATTCTCAAATAATTTTGAATAAAACAAACTGTATTAACATTCTGTGTCTTTATCCTTCGTGTCTACGTATCTGCAGCCCTCTGCCGCTAGAGGGCTCCGAAATGTAGCGTGTAACCTGTTGGTGTGTAAAGTAACCATGTCGGTGCGTGAGAAACAGCGTGTTGTAATAGAGTTTCGAATTCGAAGAGTTCGTGCACACATGGAGCACTCTCTCCATCAGCATGACAATGCCAGACCACAGACGAGAGCTGCAACATGTGCAACAATCCGACGCCCTGGGTTCACTGTTATCGGTCACGCTCCATACAGTCTCGACTTGGTCGCATACGATTTTCACTTGATTCCAAAACCTAACCCTAGCAAAGCTTTATGCCCACCTTTTGAAAATATTGTAATCTAGTCAGTCACTTTGGAATTTAAGGTTTGAAAAATTATTTATTGTTTTTAATGAATTCTTCTATCGTATTATTTATATATTTAAATTTTTCAGTTACACTTAACCCAAAAATTTAAGTTTAATAGTAAATGTCACTTTTTTCATCGAACGTCGAATTCAATGTTTACAGGTACAGGGCCTTATTTATCTCTCAATGTCTCTTTAAAAAGTATGTTGAGAGTAAAAGTCAACATCAATCAAAGCAATTTGTATTTTTTAAAATTTCTTATGGTGGTCAGTAGCACAAGTTATTGAAACAGTGTTGATATTGCTAAGAGTGTGCTAAACGGTATTTTCAAGTTCTGGACCCTATTTACGCATCAGCACCTCTTTCAAAAGTATGTTGTTAATATAATTCAAGAACAATTAACGAATTTTTTATATTTTTAAGGGTGGGCATAAAGTAGCTCCCTTGGTAATGAATGTCAAGGAAAATGCATTGGTACTGCTACTATTAGAGTACACCTTCGAGGACTTAACGTAGATAGTGATGAAGCGGAGCAGGCAGAGGTGAGTTGTGGGTACATCGTCGGTGTCAAATATTCAACAGTGATGGTATCAACGAACTGATCTCTCGTTGTGAGGAACGTGTTCCTATCCAGGGTGACTATGTTGAGAAACAAATATGTAGACATGAAGCGTAAAGATGTAGAATGTTAATAAAGTCTGTTTTATTTAAAAAGATTTAAGAGTTTTCACATAAAAAATTTGAAGAATGTATGCATTTAATGATGTGAACAAAATCTTTCCATTTTTTCCCATAAATGTCCTAAGGACGTTCTATAACTTTTTTAAAGACGGTCTGCCATTATTAGCTGGACATCGCTGAAGGCTTCCTATTCAATCCAACTTGAGCAGAGCGAACCGTCCTAATTCTTGTTATCGCTAACACTGCCAGTGCTGTCTCAAGTTGAAGCATTGCACAACATTCTTCCTGAAGACTAGGAAGCCCACAGACAGAAGCAGGAATGGGGGAGCCATTGGCATTAAAAATTATGAACAACGTTTCAGATTACTACAATATGAGCCGACTTCCCCAAACCACGACAACGTGACTACCCTATGGGTCTGTGTAGTGAAAATGCCATAGGACAATAGACATGTGCTGTATGGCGACATGATCTTTTTCTACCGGTTTTTCAGGGGAATTCCAGTGCCGCTATTCACAAATGTGAGCGACAGCTTTCTAATGGAAGAGTTCTGGGTAGCAGGATGTTTAACAGACAGCGTGAGCGTGGTTCACTCCCAGCGTACGTGTTGTAGTTATATGAAAGTCCCGTTCAACAAGATCTTAGTGTTGCTGAGAACATTCTTGAAATGACAGAACGCAGATCAACTAGCAGTTTTGGAAGAATTGCTGCACAGCTACTTATTCCACACACACGAGTGATGTGCACATCTGCATGTAGGAGATGATTCCAAACGAAACGGATTCAATCAGTGGATCACTGTCAATGAACCCTGTATTCCATGTATTCCATTCGCTGATGCTTCAGCATTTTTCCATAACGGCGTCAACTACACGTGCAGCTCTAACGAGTGGGCAAATGAAAATCTGCTCGCTACTGTGGAAACAAATTTTCAGTGATGTTTCTCAGTGAACACGTGGTGCGGTACTATTGATGACCAACTCATCGGTCCATTTGTTTTAGATAACCGTCTTAATGGAGTATGGTATCTTGATTTCCTTCAACATGTGTTACCAGAACCCATGGAGGATATTTAATTGGCAACACGACGTCATATGTACTTTCCACATGTCGGAGCTCCTGCACATTCCGTACGGCCGTGACACAGTATCTCAATGGAACGCACCCTGGTCGTTGGATCGATCGCCATGGAGTCGTTTCTTTGTCACCGAGGTCACCTGATCTTACTGCATTAGATTACTGTTTGTGGGGTTGGCTTAAAAACGAAGTCTACAAGCGCAGATTGGACACAAAGAAGGAACTTCTCACTCTTATTTTACAGGCGTGTGCTCAAGTAAAGGACTGTATGAATGAGCTCAGATCGGCAACACAGCAACTGTCTACAAGAGTTGCGAAATGCATTGCTGTTGACGGTGGACTTTCTTAAACGTCTTTTGTGAGGCAATGTACACAATTAAACAAAACTTTAGATCACAATGTTTTATTTACTATCACCTGCATTTGTCCTGTTCCCCTTGTTTTCATTAGTTTCCTTGGAAATTGCTAAGGACAAGACATATTTTCATATAACATTTTTGCTCTAATCACTAATACTATCATCCGCCAACGCATGTACCTCTCCTCCTGATTCGCCCTGTATGCTCTCGGGCAGGGAGGATAAGCCGTATGGACCTTGCGCTGAGGTTCGGAATGCGCGACGTCAGTGGCTGAGCCCCATGTAGTCACGCGCACTGCTGCCCCCCCCCCCCCCCCTACACTCCTCACCAGAGGTGAATACATAATTATTTTATGCAGGGAGAGGGAGGAGGCACAAGGTTAGGAGAGTGAACATGTCCTTACATGCTTCGTGAGTCTAATTTTAAAATAAAGACACACACACACACACACACACACACACACACACAGAGAGAGAGAGAGAGAGAGAGAGAGAGAGAGAGAGAGAGAAATACACATACAGAAGATATCCTACACTTCCTCAGCGTTCATCGTTTATGCAATGCATTGATGCATAGCATCTGTGCCGGTCCATTTAAATGTTCTTCTGGCATCCTACCCAGAAGATATGTCTTCATACGGCATACGATTGAGAACGATCTATCCGCGGTGCTGGTTGTTACAAGAAATGTGTACAACTGACTCAAGAGTGTAACACACTCATCAATAAAAGTTAAGCATATAATTGCTTCTCGTAGCTTGAAATGAGATAGACGTCTTATACTATATTCTATTTTAATATAGAATATTACTCAAAGGAAAACTACACTACATGTTCTCTTTGAACTGATTATGAAATGAATAAGGAACATTATTTGAAATAAAAACTTTCAATGTCCCATAACATCAAAAATCATAAAATGGTGTTCAGTACACTGTTCAATAACGTGTATGTCCTCCACGGACCCTCAGACACTCTTGAATGCAACAGTACCAACTCACTCCAGACCTCTTGAGACTCCTCAATGGCAGCAAACGTTAATGGAGGATGCTGACAACTAGAAACTGATCTTTTGAGCAAGCTCCATGAATGCTCTATGCAATTCATATCCGGTGAAAGTGCTGGCCAATCCATTGTTCGGATTACACGTATTGTCAGATACCGCCACACACGGTGAGCACGATGAGGTCTGGCGTTATATCGTGTAGAGTGAACAATTCCCCTACAGCCTCTGCAAAACCACAGACTATGGATGGGAAAATGTTGTTTTCGTACACTGCAGCTGTCATGTTGCCTTCAACTGGAACGAGTAGCGTGCGGCGGTCATACTTAATACCTACCCAGAATACTATTGAGCCACCGGATTGTTGGTGACGTTCCACAGTCACTGATGGATGATTGCGTTCCCCTGCCCTCCTCCATATGCGAACAGAGTTATTACATGGTGCAAGCCTATTCGCACTTCGTCTGTGAATAGCGGT
Source organism: Schistocerca americana (assembly GCF_021461395.2). NCBI lineage: Eukaryota > Metazoa > Arthropoda > Insecta > Orthoptera > Acrididae > Schistocerca > Schistocerca americana. The sequence goes on from NC_060130.1 coordinate 569,931,711, forward strand.
TTGGTCCATTGGTCTCGTGTGCAATGTTAATGTGCATTCTTCTTACACGAGCACCCTGTGATGTGGACGGAGTGGTGGAGTCTTGAGAGGTCTCCGGCTGTAGAAGTTGTTGGAAGTCTTTGATGATATTTCATTTAACAAATGATCGAGAAAAGTTATGAACACTGACAAACGATAATACTCTTCTACAGACTTTGTATGAAAATTTCGTCTGTTGGTCTGTTCAAAGCATAAATGAACACTTCTACGTAATCAGAGTGCCACTTGTAAGCATTTCCGAAAGTTCTCCATCGATTAGTAATATTGTCTATTTATTTATATATTCATTTAGCGGAGAAACCAGGCGTTGCCCGGATATTTATTTACAGCTGTGCATCCACACTCTCACCACTCAGCGTCCTGCCTTGTCCTTAATGTTTATATTGTCGTATCGCCTGAACAATGTGTTGTACAGTGATATAATTTTATGGGAACATTCAGCGGCATATGTGGATACTCTCTGAAAAATATGCTGCGAATAGAGTTAGTAGCAACAAAGAAATAAATTTAAACGTCATGCACAATGCGGCAGTTTTTCATACATCTCACTGTTTATGGCGTTATATCTCCTGAAATATGTGTCATACAACGATATAATATTGTCGGTACACACAGCAGCATATGTGGACATTGTCTGTAAAATTTATTGCGAAAAAGTTAGTAACAAAGAAGTAACAAATTTAAAGGCCATGCAGCATTTTTCACGGATCTCATTGTTTATGACGTCATATCTCCTGAACTACATATACTACAATGATATAATTTTGCACTAACATTCTGTGGTATATGTGCATACGGTCTGTAAAATGTGTTGTGCTTTCAGATAGTGGTAAAGAATTAATAAATTATAGCGCCATACCTCATGCGGTACTTTCACTGCATGAACAGCGGAGAAGCAGTAGTAAGTGACGAACATTTTATCTTTCATTATTTTGTAGGGGTTGTCAGCGAGAAAAAAATTTATAAAGGTTTGAAATTATGCCACTCGCTAAGTGCTCTCATCCTCAAATACTGGATGAATAAGGTCTGGGAATTCACCATAAAACGGGCTATGCTTCCTTTTCACCGGCGCTGCAGTCTGGAACCGCAAGACCGCTACGGTCGCAGGTTCGAATCCTGCCTCGGGCATGGATGTTTGTGATGTCCTTAGGTTAGTTAGGTTTAACTAGTTCTACGTTCTAGGGGACTAATGACCTCAGCAGTTGAGTCCCATAGTGCTCAGAGCCATTTGAGCCATTTGAACTTCCTTTTCACCGCGTCCCTCCCACCACTTTCACAGGTAGATGGTTCTTACCTCACCAGTGACTGTCACCTGGAATTAACGTACATATGTACCAAGTTTGGCTGAAATTGGTCTAGGGGTTTGGAGGAGATGTGGAAAAAACAAACACACACACACACACACACACACACACACACACTCACTCGCTCACGCACACCACTCTCACCCATCTACATCTACATCTACGTGATCACTCTGCCATTCACAAGAAAGTGCCTGGCAGAGCGTTCAATGAACCACCTTCAAGCTGTCACTCTACCGTTCCACTCTCGAACTGGGTGCAGGAAAATCGAGCACTTAAATTTTTCTGTGTGAGCCCTGACTTTTCTTATTTTATCGTGATAATAATTTCTCCCTATGTAGGGGGTGCAAACAGAATATTTTCGCAATCGGAGCAGAAAACTGGTGATTGAAATTTCATGAGAAGATCCCGTCGCAACGAAATATGCCTTTGTTTTAATGATTGCCACTCCAATTCACGTGTCATGTCTGTGGCACTATCTCCCCTATTTCGCTATAATGCAACACGAGCTGCCCTTCTTTGTACTTTTTCGACATCATCCGTCAGTACCACCTGATGCGGATTCCACACCGCACAGCAATACTCCAGAATAAGGCGGACAAGCGTGGTGTAAGCACTCTCTTTAGTAGACCTGTTGCACCTTCTAAGTGTTCTACCAATAAAAAATAAATGAGCGTATGGCATTGGTGGCTGGGAGACCCCTCGCGGGGCGGTTCGGCCGCCGCAACACAAATTCTTTAACGCCACTACGGCGACTTGCGAGTGAATGAGGATGAAATGATGATATGAAAGACATAGAACAACCAGTCATCTCGAGGCAGAGAAAATCCCTGACCCAACCGGGAATCGAACCCGGGACCCTGTAATCGAAATTTAGTGAATTCCTTTTACTACTCAGGCGAATAACTTCACACTTTTCTTTATTCAGGGTCAATTGCCACTTTTCGCACCATACAGATATCTTATCCAAATCATTTTGCAATTTAGTTTAGTCATCTGATGACTTTACAAGACGATAAATGACAGCATCATCTGCAGACAATCCAAGACGTCTACTCAGATTGTCTCCTATGTCGTTAATACAGATCATGAACAATAGAGGGCCTATAACACTTCCTTGGGGATCACCAGATATTACTTCTGTTTTACTCGATGACTTTCCGTCTACTACTACGAACTGTGACCTTTCTGCCAGGAAATCACGAATCCACTCGCACAACTGAGGCGATATTCCATAGGCACGCAGTTTGGTTAGAGGACACTTGTGAGGAACGGTGTCGAAAGCCTTCTGGAAACCTAAAAATATGGAATCAATCTGATATCGCCTCTCGATAGCTCTCATTACTTCATGACTATAAAGAGCTCGTTGTGTTTCGCAAGAACGATATTTTGTGAATCCATGGTGACTATGTGTCAATAAATCGTTTTCTTCGAAGTACTTCGTAATGTTCGATTACAGTATATGTTCCAAAACCCTACTGCAAATCGAGGTTCGTGATATGGGCCTGTAATTCATCGGATTACTCCTACTTCCCTTTTTGGGTATTGGTGTGACTCGAGCAATTTTCCAGTCTTTAGGTACGGATCTTTCTGTGAACGAGCGGATTTATATAATTGCTAAATATGGAGCTATTGTATCAGCGTACTCTGAGAGGAACCTGAATGGTATACAATCTGGACCGGAGGCCTTGGCGTTATTAAGTGATTTAACCTGCATTGTCACGCCGAGAATATCTGCTTCTGTGTTTCTCATCTTCGCAGTTGTTCTTGATTGGAATTCAGAAATATTTACTTTGTCTTCGTTGGTGAAGAAGTTTCGGAAAACCGTGTTTAGTAACTCTGCTTTAGTGGCACTTTCATCAGTGACTTCACCGTAGTTATAGCAGAGTAAAGGTATTGATTTCGTCTTGCCACTGATGTGCTTTATGTATGACTAGAATCTCTGGGTTTTCTCCCAGATTTCGAGACAGAATTTTGTTGCGGAAATTATTAAAAGCATCTCGCATTGAAGTACGCGCTATATTTCGAGCTTCTGCAAAACTTTGCCAGTCTTGGGGATTTTGCGTTCGTTTAAATTAGACATGCTTTTTTCGCTGCTTCTGCAACAGCGATCTGACCAGTTTTGTGTACCATGGGGGATCAGTACCATCACTTATTAATTTATGTGGTATATATCTCTCAATTGCTGTCAATAGTACCACTTTGAAGTCGTTCCACCACTTTTCTACGCTAACATGTTCAAGGAGGAGTGAAGACTGTCTCTTAAAAAGGCGTTAAGAGCATTTTTATCAGCTTTTTTAAACAGATATACTTTGCGTTTTTTATGGTTGTTGGTGATATTCAGGCTAGCACCAACTGCCTTGTGGTCGCTAATCCCTGTATTCGTCACGATACTCACTATTTGTCCTGGATTACTTGTTGCTAAGAGGTCAAGTATGCTTTCACAACCATTTACGCTTCGAGTGGGCTCATGAACTAATTGTTCAAAATAATTTTCTGAGAAAGTATTCAGTGCAATTTCGGATGACGTTTTATGCCTGCCGCCAGATTTAAACGTATAATTTTTTCCAGCCTATCGAGGGTAGATTCAAATAAACACCGACTGTAATTGTATGAGTGGGGTACCTATTTCAAATGAGAGAAGTTTTCTTTGAACTGTTCAGCAACTATATCTTCTGAGTCGAGGGATCGGTAAAACGATCCAATTAACAGTTTAGTCCGATTTTCAGGAATAACTTCTACTCATACTACTGTATTTCACAGGAGCTATCTACTTCAATTTCACTACAAGGCAAACTACTTCTGACAGCAATAAATACTCCACTATTAACTGTATTTAATCTCTCCTTTCTGAACACTGTTAGATCGTTTGAAAAAATTTATGCTGAGCTTATTTCCGGCTTTAGCCAGCCCATAATACGTATGGATTACTATTCCTCCTTTTTTTTACGTTTGGGTACTCTCTAAAATATGAATCAAATCAACTTTTCATTAAGAAATACACTAGGTACACTTCACACACGTTTCACACTTTGTTTTCGATGTATATTCAGTCACTGTATCACTTTGACTACTCACACTTCTGTTTGCTTTTATTCAGTGGCTGCATTACTTTTTGGGTAACTCCCCTCGCCACTGATAAGAAACTGACGTTGGAACCCACGACTGGTCTTTCTTTATATACCCCTACCAACGGATACACCCACCAGTGGCGATTTCCAGAACATACCAAAAAGGCTTCGAATGGTCCACAACGTTCCACATTTCACAACATTCGGGAATACACAAGGAACATGAATGGATGCAGATGATCAAACAGGATGCTTACATACGTATCACCTGTCAGAATCGTATCTAGACGTATCAGGGGTCCCGTATCACTCCAACTGCACACGCCCCACTCCATTACAGAGCCTCCACCAGCTTAAAAATTTTCTTCTGACATGAAGAGTCCATGGATTCATGAGATTGTTTCCACACCCGTACCCGTCCATCCGCTTGATAGCATTCGAAACGAGACTCGTCCGACCAGGCAACATGTTTCCAGACATCAACAGTCCAATATCGGTGTTGACGGGACCAGTCAAGGCGTAAAGCTTTGTGTCGATGTAGTCATCAACGGTGCACGAGTGGACCTTCGGCTCCGAAAGCCCATATCGATGATGTTTCGTTGAATGTTTCGCACTGTGGCATTTGTTGATGGCTCTGCACTGAAATCTGCAGCAATTTGCGGAAGGGTTGCACTTCTCTCACGTAGAACGATTCTCTTCAGTCGTCGTTGATCCCGTGCTTGCAGGATCTTTTTCCGGCCACAGCGATGTCGGCGATTTGATATTTTACTGGATTCTTAATATTCACGGTACACTCGTGAATTGGTCGTATGGGAAAATGCCCACTTCGTCGCTACCTCGGAGACGCTGTGTCCCATCTTTCGTGCGCCGACAGTAATCTTAAATGTTGATGACTTGCCACTGTAGCAGCAGTAACCGATCTAACAATTGTGCCAGACACTTGTTGACTTAAATAAGCGTTGCCGACCGCAGCGTCGTATTCTGCTTCTTTATATATCTCTGTATTTGAATACGCATGCCTGTCCCAGGTTCTTTGGCGCTTCAGCGAATATTGATTAGCTTTTACCCGCGGCTTCGTTGGTTTATCAGTAGCATTGTTGTGATGAGTTAGTATCGGAGAAGTACACCTAGCGACGTGTGCCATTCACCGTGCTGTCCTATCGCACGAAGGCGATCTTTTATGGTTCACCTACAATCACCATTTTTGTGATCTCTTTCGGATTCGCTGTGTCAGGTGCAATCAAAAGACACAAATTCTTATGGATAAATCATAAAAGCCAAGCATATGCTCTAGGGAACTTTTCTGTAGTTCTTTTTGATATCTACAGTTCCGCACTTTCCAATCTGATGTAGCTCTTATCGCCTGCGCAACGTAAATAGTGCATTACCAACAAAGATTTTGTTTCCTTGGTTCATTATTATCGGCCATTATCACCTCTGCCTAATGATTTAATTTTTTTAAGTAGCCTACGTTTTTTCTCAGTGTTCAAGCTATCTGCATACCAAAATTCATCAAATTCGATTCAGTGGTTCTGCCGTAAAATGGTGAAAGACACACGGAGTTACTTTCAGATGTATAATACAGGGTATGTTATGTATTATTCAAAAATGGCTCTGAGCACTATGGGACTTAACATCTATGGTCATCAGTCCCCTAGAACTTAGAACTACTTAAACCTAACTAACATAAGGACATCACACAACACCAAGTCATCACGAGGATGTATTATTCACTGTGCCTTTCAACAAGTAGTGAGGTGCCACATCATGACTGAAATACGCTGGTTCCTGATAAAAACGCCAAATAGGACACATGGTATTATTTGCTAACAAGAGGACTTGGGCGAAATGTCAGAGCGTATGGAACAACAAAAGCAATGACTTTAAGAAGCCTGCCGATGACTGGAAATCGAAACGTGTAGCTTCAGATTTAGCTGTTTATAGTAGTAACTCGTGTCAGTACTGTTTCTTACTAACTAGGAAAAGAATCCAGAGACATCATCTATCTTTCGGAAATATCTGAATGTGTGAGCCTAAACGCAGCCCTAGAAATTTAAAAATTTTGCACAAAGTAAAAGGTTAAACATTACTTGCTTAGCGAGTAAAATCTACACAAAAGCTCATATACGTGCTACGCAGTCACGAAACTATGAACGATGTCATGTTTTATAGTATTTTTATCGTAAATTCTGGTAAAAAAGAAACAAGAAGACATAACACAACCAGTGACACTTACGTTCCGTTAACGACATGTTTTCTCCATTTTTTAAACTCACAATTACATGCTGCCGTAAGTAAATATGGTGGTTATGATGAGATACTCTGTCTCTCTCTCTTTCTCTCTCCGACTGCCTACTGGGCACGTGCTCCCGTGACCTCACCCCACCCCCTGAATCCGTCATTCCTCCTCACTACTCTTGTGCAGTCGCGGTAAAGAGGAAAATCACTACACTCTGCCGCCGAGATTTCTACCATTGCGTGATTGCTTTAAGACAGCATTTTATCCTATAGCACACTGAAGGCTAAAGAAATCAGAATCTTCTTCTGTACTTATTCCTCCCAGTATGTACCTCACACGTAAGTGTGTTCTATTCCTCCCCACTGCCGATTGTGGCGTCCTGTAAGTCCTCTTTGCGTCACGTAACTTGCCGTGCGACCTTGCAGTTGAAGGCCCTCTCTGTTTGAGCTATCCCTTGTCATTTACCGTAACTGTATGCAGGTGTAATTGCAATATACAATAGATGTTGCGCACACACTGGTTACAAACGCATTACGCCTAAGATCGGTAAGCCAAATAAAAACCAGAAACTTGTCTGTTGGAGCCTGAAATGTATACTGTTACATACTGGTACTATCAGCTGCATGCTGTCTCCTCCTGCTGGCATAAATTCCTCGCCTGCGACTTTTGCAGGAACTATTAATTTAAACACATTGTGTCCACCACTCACACATTCCCGTCTTTGTTAGAAGTTGTGGTACAGATTATTACCTGTGGCCATCGAGCCGTACAACCTCCGTTTGGATTTCTCTCCAAGATGCTCTGGTATCAGTCAGCTAACCGTCAAGTCGTAAGGAGTCGCTATTCGAACTTCCTCCTAAGCAAATATAATGGTGACAGAATAAGACACAATTACTTAGGCCGTGTGGTAGTTAATCACCAGCTATCCTGATTATGCTTTGTTGTGTTTAATTATATGTTCTGTTTAATACATTGACACTTTAATACTTTTATGGTGTTTTATACGAGGGTTGGAGATGACATAATGGCTTACTTTTAAGTGGATTGTAATATCTCATCTGATTCTCTATGGTTTGTTTCTGAGTTTTTGCCGCATATTCTACATTAAATAGATGGTTTTGTTAACTATAAAATTTTAAACTTAAGTATTGCAGTCAATAGAACTGTGCGTGTATGCGAGGGTTGTTCAGAAAGTAAGTTCCGATCGGTCTCGAAATGCAAACCACTGGGAAAATCCGGTAAAGCTTTGCACAGATGTGTTGGGCAGTGTCTCTAGTAAGCCCGTCGATTGTGTCCCGTTGCTCTTTTCAGTTCTGAGTGAACAATGAGCGCGTAAAGATGCGTAGGAAATAGCATCTCCCGCCAAATGTGAGGGCCTGGTTAGAGATTTCGCCTGTGTCATGCATCCCAAATAACACAACTGTCGAGCAGTTCCTTCGTCATGCCAATTCTCTGCTGCACACTGCAGTGGCAATGAAGACGCTCCTGCAGCGTTTCCGACGAGAAGTGTTTGATCACCCACAATACAGTCCGTAATTGGCTCCCCCTGAGTCTCATCTCTGCTCACGAGAATCGCTGGCTATGAAGACAAAATTTTTCCTTGGACAACGAGCTGCAGACCAGTGCAGATAACTGGCCGAAAGCACAGGTGGCTGCTTTCTATGGCGAGTATATTGGAAAGTTGATACAACACTACGACATAACTCGAAGTTGCAGCGGCGACTATGTAGAGAAGTGAGCGGAAGGTGTACCTAGCTGTTGCAAATAAAACGTTTTTGGTTTTCACTGCGGTTTCCATTTCACGACCGATCGGAACTTGCTTTCTGGACAACCCTCGTATGATCCATTTCTTGTTTATGATGTTAATGTATTGGTGTGTGGCCACTCCCTGCTGCTTCCAGGGCCGTTTGTTCCACCAGTCAAGGCTAGGTGGCCACCTAGTGCAGCAAAATCTTAGGGGCAGCGAAGGGCAGAAAAAATTAATTTCAAAGCAAACGGCGAAAAATTGAGCAAATGAGGAGAAAAAACTGAAATGCAGAAGAAATGAAAACATCGAATTATTTTCAGAAGCATACGTAACAGTTACTTAATAAGTCTACTTTCTTTGACGAAAGTAAACACATTGCCTCTACCTACCGCAAAACTAAAGTACCTGCTAATGAGTGCGAAAAGGAAACCAACATGACCTTGTTCATCTTTGTCGAGCGCTGTAGCAGCGCACGTGTGTTGCCTTGCGGTCATTTTGCGACTTGATACCATACCTCCCTCAGTCAGGGTTACGAACGTAGCGATTTTGTCTCTAGATCTAGCTTTCTTCACAAAATACCAGTGCTACTGATACATCGGCAGGGTAAACATCGTTTAAAAGTATCGCGTAAATGTTTCCGATATATCGGTATTTCGATATATCGCTGTCCGATGTTCCAAATTTTCCCTGGGATGCCTTACCCTAGTGCTTATCACGGTGTCGAAGTGACAATAACAAAATCTATTTTGCTCTCGTTCGCGCTTTTAAGAGTGTAATTAGTGACAATTATTTTTAAATAAATCACTGAAATGGGTAAGACGGAGTATCTGTAAAGATTTCAAGTAGAGTGGCGAAGAAGTAAACACTATGAAAAGTGGTTATGTAGAGCGGTGGGAGACGACACAAAGAGCTAACGTAAGTATTGTAAAGTGCCCATGTTTCTCTTTAGGCGAAAAAACGTGCACTCATCCCTAGTCTGGAAATATGGTGATATACACGTGCATAGATGGAGCAGGGTGTATACTACAATGACCTCTCAGTTCTCGCAAGAACAATTAACTATGTGGCTGTTTCGTTTCTCCGCTGTTGGAGCTCAATGACTCTTCAGCTAATTTCTAGCTGAATGTCAGCCGAAGTGAACGCAGTGTTCACACAAAATTCCTCTTTTGGCGTCGCACAGAGCGTGATGCACGCTGTTCTACACTTGATGCTGGTTCAGCGGAGAGTCCTCAAAGTTTTCGGGCTTGTGTCTTTCGTAGCAAACTGTCCCCCATCTGTTCCTTTCGTGCTTCACGTCATGGCTTTATCAGACCAATGGGAGCCTTCCTTTCACCTTGTGGAAACTACCTCTGCCAATCTCAAAGGGCCTACCTTCAAACTGCGTTGAAATTTCGCCCCTTTCTACCTCTTCCGAGTTTATTCCAGCCAATCGGACCCTCTGTTCCCGCTCCTGACGTGCTTACATCACGAGCGCACCACGGGCATTTCACGTGATCAACAGCGTTGCTGGTCTGTTTGTATGTATCTGGAAATTTCCCAATGCAGATTTCTAAAGAATTTCTCCATAGCAAGCAGCGCTGGCTCGCTACCTAATCTCCTCATTTTATCGCCCAGCGCGTTCGTTGTCCCTTTTGCCATGAGTGATCAACCCCTTTTTAAAAGCGTTCTGTTGTACTCAGGCCGTGATGGCGCAAGTCTGTCCCCAAACTAAAACATACCCCCCAGCCGCTTTTTTTGACCTCTTGCTCATTGATATGCAGGATTTGGGTTGGGTGTATTAATACCATCGAATCGCGTGTCATCCCTTTGCATTACATACTGTACATTTTAATACGCAAATCTGCTCATTATCGCCATGGTATGTCAGGTGACATACTCATCTACTTGTTACAACATATAAAATCTCTCATGCAAGGTGCGAAATTGACATTCATTCCATCTGCCACCTTACAGTTTCTCCTTTTTTACGTTTTTAGTAGCATTGGTATGCTATGCAAAACATGACATCAGTGTTGCAAATATGGAAAAAACGACACCAGTATTACCACATTATTTGCAAGCCATATCATGTTTTATGCAGGTTTTTTCCACACTTTGCAGCTGTGTGTTCTTGGTTCCTCCCTACCTGTAATGGGGGCTACTTCCCATGTCTGTCTGCCACGTTAATTTCATTTTGTTTATCTACTTCAGTAATTCTCGTTGTCTAAAGTTCTCGGTTATATAACACTCTATCACATTTATGGATTTTCGTTATGTACGTCTGTATCGTCTGTTTTGTGTGTTACATTTCTCTGTTTGTTTATTTTCTCGTATAAGAACATGTTACCGGTGTTGGATTACATATTCTGTTTACGTGATGTAGTTCTAACGTACATCTGGTGCACTTATTTGTTTGTGAATACGCGATTACGCTTTATGTATGTTCGCTCTGTATTATTTTTTTACTTAGATATGACGCCATTGATCAGAACCGATGAGTTGTATCCTATTCCTAAGTATCCCCCGACCCCGCCCCCCCCCCCCCTCCCCCCCCCCCCCCATAATTTACTGAATGTCGGAAATCTAGCGACTTTCTCATGATTTTTTATGTTCAAACTGGCGAGAATGGAAGCTTTCATGTTGGCCACCCTGCCCTTAGTCTCTCCTTCTGTTTTTGGCTCGTTAGATCATATTTTAAGCTTCATTATACTGAGTGGTTCTGCTGATGTTTTTAGTTCAACTATTTTTAATTTCTAACCTAGGGCGGCAAAACACCTAGCAACGGCCCTGAGTATTTCCGAACTACAGGTTGTTTTGCACTATTATGCCGGATGTTGCCAGTCCTACTTAGCTGTGGCCAACGGCAATTTCAAACAGTCTGCGGCTCCCGCGTTCATGTTAGCTGTTCTGCGAATGGGCAGAGACATATTATAACACTCACGACAGATAGACACTGGTTCTGACGCAACAATATTGAGTAGCTCAGTTCTTTCCGTTGCCACCACTGTCGCCCGTTCTGCCATGAATTAATACCGGTGAACGTCTGCCGTTGGTTGTTACTCTGTTTATTTGAGTCCGCCCCTGTTCAATCCGCACGCTACTACTGAGCTACCCACGCCATCCTTTGCTTCTTTGCTTTTCTGATGGAGAGTTCACTATCTCACATTTCACAGCCAAGATCACTGACATATCGTGCCTCCCTTCTTACCGCATCGACTAGCCTCTCTTAAAAAAAAACTCTGTCGTGAGGATGAACTCTTTTGCATGCACCTCCCCGATGAACAGTTAATACAAAAAGTCATATTGCTAGTTTTACACCGCTAACCTTGGCGCGACCCATATCCGTTGCCGCTAAGACACTGTGGTTTTGTATTCTTGCAACATTAGCGAGGATACAGGTGGAATATCTCACCTTGTATATATTGGGCTGACATTACGCTGGATGCTGTTGCACCTTAGTACCAGAAGGTCTCTTTTGCACCTAAAGACTGCAAAGTTGCAAAGGTCACACCAGTACTCAAGAAAGGAAGTGGGTGTAATCCGATGAATCACAGATCCATATCACTAACGTCGATTTGCATAGGATTTTAAATTACTACGAGGAAAATTATATTTTGACCCACAGACATCTCGTATCCAGAAAACGTAATTCTTGTGAAAAACAATTCTCTCTTTATTCCCTCAAAGTAATTAGTGCTGGCGACAGAGAATCACAAATTTATTCCACATTTCTAGATTTCCAAAAGGCTTGTGATACCATTCCGCACAATCAGTTTAAAATAAAGTTACGTGCTTATGGAACGTCGTCTCAGTTGTGCGACTGAATTCGTGCTTTCCTGTCTGGAAGAACATTGTTAAAAGTAATGAACGGAGAGTCATCGAGTAGAACAAAAGTGATATCTGGCGTTCCCCATAGAAATGTTATAGGTTCTCTGCTGTTCCTAATCTATATAAACAATTTATCAGACAATCTGCGTGCCATCTTACACTGCTTGCAGCTGATGGTGTCACTTGCCGCCTAGAGAAGTTATCAGAAGGTCAAAACCAATTGCAAAACGATTTAGACACGATATCCGAACGGTGCGAAAAGTGGCAACTGACCCGAAATAATCAAAACAGTGAAGTAATCAAAAAGAGTACTAAAAGGAATTCGCTAAATTTCGGTTACACGATAAATCGCACAAATCTAAAGGCTATGAATTCAACTAAATACTCGGGCATTATGGATACGAATAACTTAAACTAGAACGATCACACAGATAATGTTATGTGGAAGGCAAACCAAAGACTGCGCTTTATTATCAGAGCACCTAGAAGATGCAACAGGTCTACTAAAGAGACTGCTTAAACTACGCTTGTCCGTCATCTGCCTGAGTACTCCTGTGCAGTATGGCATCCTTACCAGATACGACTGACGGAGGAAATCGAAAAAGTTTAGAGAAGAGTAGCTCATTTTGTATTATCGTGAAACAAGGAGAGAGTGTCACGGATATGATAAGCGAGGTGGGGTGGTAATCATTAAAACGAAGGCGGTTTTCGTTGCAGTGAGATCTTTCCACTAAATTTCAATCTCCAACGTTCTCCTCCGAATGCGAAAATACTTTGTCGATACCCACCTACGTAGAGAGAAATGATCCTACATTATTTCTCCAGTCAAGCTCACCTTTTCTCAAGACATGCTAATCGTACAGGGGTGACTCAGATATCGTTAGGACGCTTTTTAAAGGGCATCTGACATAGTATATCGATTTTGCGCTAAAACTTACTATCTGTGGAAAATTTTAACGTAAAAGAGATTTTGAACCCTCGCAATACCAATGGTGAGGTGGGGGGGGGGGGGGAGGGGGGGGGGGAGGGGGGGAGACTTTATGCCCTCCTTTTGAAAATACTGTAATTTCGTCAGTTACTTTATATTTTAAAATTTTGAAAAAAACATAGTTTTTACTGTATTCTTCTATAGAATCACTTACATATTTTAAATCGATCAGTTAAATTAGAATCGTTCAGTTGAACGTAACACAAAACTTTAAGACTCAGCAGTAGATGTCATTTTCTCCCACGAATGTCGTATTCAGTATTACTAAGTTCAGGGTGACAGTCATAAAGTCAGTAGTACTCGTTATTCAAAGTGCGCTGAAATTGCTAAGAATGTGTTAAAACGTATTTTCAGGTTTTGAATCCTAATTATTCATCAGTACCTATTTAAAAACTATGTTATTAATTTAATTCAATGACAGTTCAAAAAAATTTTTTTTTTTTTTTGGGTGGGTTTAAAGGACTCTCCTACCCTCCCCCTTGGTAACGCGAAACATGGAAAATGCCTTGGTATTGCGAGAGAGAACTCTCATAGCCAAGAGCAGCTCCCATCTGCCCTCTTTGGGTAGTAGTCTGTACTATGAGGGATTGGCTGCTCGCCGCCTCTGGCAGCTCTTGCCATCTCGCGTCACTCCACTACACTACATAGAGCCGGCTGAGTGTAGAATCACCTCGGTTATCTCTCTATCAGTTAAAAAATACTTCTTTTTATGGGGTGAGTGTAAAATTACACCCCTACCCTCCCCCTTGGTAACGTGAATCATGGAAAATGTCTTGGTATTGCGAGAGAACTCTCATAGCCAAGAGCAGCTCCCGTCTGCCCTCTTTCGGTAGTACTTTGTACTACGAGGGATTGGCTGCTCGCCGCCTCTGGCAGCTCTTGCCATCTTGCGTCACGCCACTACACTACGCAGAGCCGGCCGAATGTAGAATCACCCCGGTTATCTCTCTTTCAGACTTCGGCGGCCTTTTCATATTACCGTATTACAAATAACATTTTATTGTATACTGGAAATCATACTGGTCTTAACAGTCAAATAACAAAAGATGATGACCTTCTCTCAACAAAGGTGTTGTTCAATTTGTGTGAAAACTTAGTAGATGTAGGTTGGTGTTGTATATGGACAATTACTAGGCTACTCAAGCCCTGACCTATTGAAAAGACTTGTGTACAGGAATACTGATACCGACGGAACAGACAGAACTTATAGGAAAGGTAAGCCACATAGTTGCCATAGTAACAAGGACTTGTCAACATTTATGCTATTTCCTGGCTCATGAGCTCTCTGAAATCTTGCTTTCAAATGCTTCGTCATAGGCATAATTTTGTAAACGTTTTTACTGCCGTGTACATGTTGGTGTTTTCTCCTGGCAGCAATATGTAGAATTGTCGGTAGAAGAGATATTTCTTCACTCAAAACTAGTGGCGGCTCGTAGGTATACATTCTGGGTGTTCACAAATTTTTAAATTCAGATAAATATGAGAGTACGAAATTAATACCATCTGCTGTATAATAGTTATGTTTATAAACATATTTATACAACCTCACTCGTTGTCAATAATAATATTAATAATAATAATAATATGCATAACTTGTCTAAGATTTGTTTTTGTGGAATTCTTTTGTTCATAATTGAGTACAGTTTAGGGCAAGAACAAAATAATGTATAAGCTTTCACTGCTCTCCGTTTCGCATTTTTGCGTAACAGTCTTCGTGGCGTTTTAATTTTTTTCGGACAAATGTACAAGATCCCTAGTACATGTATTAGTTAACTTGCGTTGCGCCCACACAACAATTTCGCTTTTGGTCACGCTTATTTGATTTCATCACTTTCTCAGACAAAGGAGCTAGTCTGGGCTAACTTTTCCTGGTAATTTTCTTTTCTGTTAGTGGTTAGTAAAGGTTCAACACAGTTCGTGTCGACACTGCACAGGAAAGCCGATTCCTGCACAGTAAACAACAAATTCCAAATACAAACTGCCGTTTACTGAAATTATTAAATTCAGATAGTACTATCTACCAACAAGGTCACTTGACTAGAATACAAATGAGGCGCTGAGAGCCATAAGGGCCAAAAGCACCCCGTCCTCGATTCCCTGTATTTACGTGAATATCAGAGAAACCAGTGAGACAGCTTTTCTTGAATATTCAGATGTATATGTACACTGTGGGCCTACCGTACTGATAAACCTGACAAACCGTAAGATCAGCCGATGTCACAAGCATGAATAAATGCACCAGTCTCACAATCGACGATGACGTGCTGTATCGTTCCCAGCGTCTCATCTGTATTACTGAATGATAAAATCCAAAACTTAACATACTGTATCTCATTCAGATTCCCACAAAATAGGTTTTTCTATGAGTGTAACTATTACATATACTGAAATCCGATCTAATTGTACTTGATAGTAGAATATCTGTGCAGTATGCTACCTCCTAGCGGAATTTATGCCAAACGAACATGAATAAGTATTCTGCTGTGTGCTTCCACCTGGTACCTTCGACGTAAACTTGTAGTTGAGTCGTTAGGACTAGTATTGCATGCTATGAACAGTGGATGTTGTTTATCGAATCCAATTGTATTTGGCCCTTGTAGCAATTACGTCATGCCAGTTGCGCATACGCAGAAGCTCCTTGAAACATGCACAAGTGGAGATGTGCTCGCGACCTCGATGCCAAGATTCACCGAGTCTAGAGGAGATTTGGTGCCATGTATTTCAGACTACCACATCTACATTATATTTAATAGCATTCAAAGAAAAATAACCAATAAATCCGCAAGGTGTGCTTTTGTGCTCTTACACAACAGCCGCGACTGCTCAAAACACTAGGGAAGAAGGCCAGTTCTATACTCTGCTCATCGTAAGACTAAGCCTCATTAAACAGTACACTATGTATTCTTCCGCGCTTGCTGGAACCTCATTGCACTTCGTTTCACGTTGAGAGGAAGCCAAGCTTGTCGCGAGTACAGTCAAGTACGATAATGAGGAAACGTTTAATGCTGTGTGTTACGCGTACATCGACCAAGCATTAATATGGCTACACCGGTGCATTCAACTTGGACGGCACTGGCCAAGCAACTGATCCAACTAACCTGCAGTGATTTCAACAGTTGCAGTAAAGACGCAAAAAGAGACGAGCAGAGAACAGTATAGCTTTGAATGTCATTTAATTTTTAATCATAAGGAAATAATAGATTATAAAACTCAGGCTGTGCGCTTCTTAGGTGACCGGACGGAAAACATCACATGCTCTCGATCTTAGCTAACGTAGGTAGTATTGTAATTAAAAACGAGATTCTGCATGAGCTACGTGTGTCGTAAAAGAACACTGCTGTGGTTTCACCATGTGTTTAAATATTAAAGCCACTGAAGGTATTACAGTCAGTCGTCTGGTAATCTCTGAACCCCTTCCATATCGGACTCCGAGGAATACATTTAAGTACTGCTGCTCTGATAACGACGCGATCAGCCACAGAATCCCAAGCCATCAAAAACTCCACATTTCCTACTACACTTTTATGACGTGCTGTTCTGCGTTTAGCCATCGTTCGGCAGTGGCGTGTCACAAAGCTTCGTGCATTAGTTCCAGTACGTTTTGCAGCTTCAATGTCTTAATATTTCTCGCGACAAATTCCATAACTTGGCTCCAGATCAGTTCTACTGGCTTCGGATTGCAGTCTTAAGGTGACGACTCTAACAATGCAGCATGTATACAGTGTGCTCGACGCCGTGAAAATTATCGTTTTCCGTGTTTCTACGACGCATATCATTCTGGCTCGTGTGAGACCACATTTGCCCTACAAAACAATGGGCACATTCAAACAAAGAGTAGTCGATTTTTCATTTTTCTCCAAAAAAATTGAGTGCGTGATGTTTTCTTAACTTCAACAATCTCTTCTAAAATATCGATAATTCAGAATGTATATTTGCAATGAACGCCAAAATTTTTCGGATGATAAATACACTCCTGGAAATGGAAAAAAGAACACATTGACACCGGTGTGTCAGACCCACCATACTTGCTCCGGACACTGCGAGACGGCTGTACAAGCAATGGTCACACGCACGGCACAGCGGACACACCAGGAACCGCGGTGTTGGCTGTCGAAAGCGCTAGCTGCGCAGCATTTGTGCACCGCCGCCGTCAGTGTCAGCCAGTTTGCCGTGGCATACGGAGCTCCATCGCAGTCTTTAACACTGGTAGCATGCCGCGACAGCGTGGACGTGAACCGTATGTGCAGTTGACAGACTTTGAGCGAGGGCGTATAGTGGGCATGCGGGAGGCCGGGTGGACGTACCGCCGAATTGCTCAACACGTGGGGCGTGAGGTCTCCACAGTACATCGATGTTGTCGCCAGTGGTCGGCGGAAGGTGCACGTGCCCGTCGACCTGGGACCGGACCGCAGCGACGCACGGATGCACGCCAAGACCGTAGGATCCTACGCAGTGCCGTAGGGGACCGCACCGCCACTTCCCAGCAAATTAGGGACACTGTTGCTCCTGGGGTATCGGCGAGGACCATTCGCAACCGTCTCCATGAAGCTGGGCTACGGTCCCGCACACCGTTAGGCCGTCTTCCGCTCACGCCCCAACATCGTGCAGCCCGCCTCCAGTGGTGTCGCGACAGGCGTGAATGGAGGGACGAATGGAGACGTGTCGTCTTCAGCGATGAGAGTCGCTTCTGCCTTGGTGCCAATGATGGTCGTATGCGTGTTTGGCGCCGTGCAGGTGAGCGCCACAATCAGGACTGCATACGACCGAGGCACACAGGGCCAACATGGTGTGGGGAGCGATCTCCTACACTGGCCGTACACCACTGGTGATCGTCGAGGGGACACTGAATAGTGCACGGCACATCCAAACCGTCATCGAACCCATCGTTCTACCATTCCTAGACCGGCAAGGTAACTTGCTGTTCCAACAGGACAATGCACGCCCGCATGTATCCCGTGCCACCCAACGTGCTCTAGAAGGTGTAAGTCAACTACCCTGGCCAGCAAGATCTCCGGATCTGTCCCCCATTGAGTATGTTTGGGACTGGATGAAGCGTCGTCTCACGCGGTCTGCACGTCCAGCACGAACGAACGCTGGTCCAACTGAGGCGCCAGGTGGAAATGGCATGCAAGCTGTTCCACAGGACTACATCCAGCATCTCTACGATCGTCTCCATGGGAGAATAGCAGCCTGCATTGCTGCGAAAGGTGGATATACACTGTACTAGTGCCGACATTGTGCATGCTCTGTTGCCTGTGTCTATGTGCCTGTGGTTCTGTCAGTGTGATCATGTGATGTATCTGACCCCAGGAATGTGTCAATAAAGTTTCCCCTTCCTGGGACAATGAATTCACGGTGTTCTTATTTCAATTGCCAGTAGTGTAATTAGAAACTAGAAGACGTGCATTTTTCTTCAAAAATGATGGTTAGGTACGAGTTAGTTACCATATATTGGATGACTTTCAATTTAAATGATTTAGGTATTCCTACTGAACAAAAAAAAATTTGTTGTTATATAGATCTTAACGCGATTCGAATCGCCGCTCGGAAATACATGTGATCATCGACGTACGACGCTGCTGATTACTCTACGCTTATGTTTTGAATGCGCTCCCTGTTTTTAATATACAGGGTGATTATAATTAAAGTTACACTTTCAAAACCACTGGTCAGAATGAGGGCAAATTGCAACGGAATATTATCGGAGAAAAGGAAAAATGTATGGCAGAAGAAAAAAATTGTGTGAAAATTGATCAATAGATGGCGCTGCATGTGTCAGAATGCGTAAATAAAAACACCTGTCATGCTCACGACCCACTGAAGTTGGTACAAACACGCCGGGTACACGGTTTTGGCTCCTTTCGCGTCTGCGACGTTCGCCATGAATGTCTCAATGCAGGATCGCGCTCTGCTTCTAAAGCTGTATTACAAGAATGATGACTGTGCACACATCGCTCTGCAGAAGTTCCGAACGCTGAAGGCTTTGAAAAAAGGTGCTGGTCTGATGACTGCCGTGGGCCTGGAGAAAATGATTCGGAAATTCGAAAAGACTGGTTCTTTCGGTGCGCGACCTGGTAGAGGGAGGAAACGAATTGATTCGACGTCAGTGGAAGCAGTGCCCACTGCAACGCAAGAGGAGACGAGTGGTGGTGTGCAAACGTGTAGTGCACGGAGAATTGCCCGAACATTGGACATACCTGTGAGCACGTTGCGTAAAATCCTACCAAACATCTTTCTTTGCTATCCATTCAAAACTACCCATGTGGACGAGTTGCTTCCTGTTGACCTTCCAGCAAGAGAGACCTTTGCTTTAGAATTACTTGCTCCCACGGAAGTGGACAGTGATTGGCCGTGGAAGACTTTGTGGTATTAGTTGAAAATAGCCTTGGTTGCAATTTTAATTTTTTTATTTATCAACTACGCGTTTCACCTTATTTAGGCATCTTCAGGCTGAACTTAATTTGGTATTTCTTAGGAAGATCCATTAGACAGTGTAGCTAAAGGGCATCGTCGAGTACATCAGGCCAACATCGCCTTCGTTAACGTTGGTAAATACTTTCCAGATGGACGTGAGTGGCTCCAAAACTTGCATAACGCGTTCACGTTCACAGCAGCTCCTGTGAACGTGAGCGCATTCTGGTGCGAAGACTGTGGAGATTTGGACATTCCTGGCAATGAGCACCTTCAACGAAGGGTATTCAGCAATTGTGAAGACCATGACGACGATGGACGTCATCCTGGGACTCTTTTCGACGCAGTTCGCCAAGCATCCGGATGACCACCGGATTCAAGCGGCCGAAAACCGGTTGTCACCGGCCGTACGAGCGGCTCTGGAACAGCGCAGGATGGCCCGGATCGAGCAGAACGCGCTCTGTCAGGAAGAGGAAGGACTAGTTTATGGACCTGGAATAGCAGATTCAACGTAAGTTGCATAATATTGCATTTATTTGTAGTCAAAACTTCAAACGCGATTTTCTCGAAATGGCTTTTTTTTTATCGCGCGGTATGCTAACATCAAATCTGCTAAACCGATTGGCATGATTCTTTGTTTCCGACGAAGCTAACTAAATTGTCTAGAAGTAGTATACTTTTATTCCGATCCATGAACTATAAATATTTTTACTTGGCCGACGAAGAAGAAAAATCGACGAAAAAACCCTATTTTTTTAAATGGCTTCCATTTTGTTTCCTATTGTCCAAATAACTTAAGTGAGGTACAACTCCTAAAGAATCTTATATACTTCACTAACTACAATTCAATTTTGATTTCAGACGAGCCGGCTGACCTGTGACATACCGCGCGTGGGAGTCTACATCGAAATTTTGTTTCGTTCCGACGGCACTTCCGCCTTTGCTCTTCGACATTTCCGGTCGAAAAAATTGCAGTTTGTGGAAGAAATATCAATAAACATTTTGACCAAATTTGATTCAAATGGCTGTGAGCATTATGGGACTTAACATCTGAGGTCATCAGTTCCTAGAACTTAGAACTACTTAAACCTAACTAACATGAGAACATCACACACATCCATGCCCGAGGCCGGATTCTAACCCGCCACCGTAGCAGTCGCACGGTTCCGGACTGAAGCGCCTAGAACCGCTGGGTCACCGCGGCCGGCGACCAAATTTAACATTGATATCTATAACACATCCCGAGAAAAAAATCTCAAAGAAAATGCTTTTTTCGGGCCAGAGATAGTAAACCTCCCCTTAATTACTACCTCTTTGTTCAATCATTATTGGAAGTGATGTAAACCAAAGGGAAAGAACCCCTTTTACATTTAACTCTTTAGTTTGTGAACGCTCGCCTTGGGCCTCCCGCCATTATCAGTCAGACGGAGTGTCAGGGCTTTGGAGACCTTCTTCGGGGTGACACCAACCCGGCATATACCACCAGCCACCACGACTCTGCAGCGCGGCTACGCCCTGCGGCCATACTCTCAGGCCTACCTAACGCCACCAGGCGATACAGCTGTGCAGCTTTCGCCCACGTAATGCTCTACCCTCTGCCAGTATGCCCCACATCTCATCTCATCTCTTTGCCGTCGACCACATCACCCATCTGAGTGCGCTAGCCGAGTCGCGGTGAGGCAATTGTTTTGTGATCCAAAGACAATTTTGTGATAAAAAAAGGACTCAAAAGAAATGACAAAGAAAATCACATTGTAAACATTATTGTTGCCTTTTATTAAAATACTTTGCCAAATGCATGAAGTTATAAAGTACGCCCCTATTCTTTTGAAATGAGATAATAATAATGACAATCTCCTCCCCCTTAGTTCATAAGACCCCGTTCCCGCCCTGTCTGTCCCAGAGCGTCATAACATTTCATCACTGAATTTCGTTAAACAATGACACTCAACTCTTGAAGTAGGAGGAAGGAATGTGCACGACAACCCGCTTGGAGAGGGTAGAAGCAGTAGATTTTTGTTTTATTTTTAATGAGACTTCTTAATTCTTTGCTACAAGCTTGGATTCTGGGCACTCTGCCCACAGTCTACCCATGGTTTCAGCACGTGTGCTCACCTGCTAAGGTTCTCACTGTAAGGATCGCTGAACAAGCGACATCTTCAGTAGACGTTGATCACCCTCTTTGGACAATGTTGAACATGCCGGCCTGGAATTATGCACGATCCGTATCTTCGAACTTCTGTTTCAAATGCCGGCAGAAGAAGTGATGGTGACACTGCGCCCTTTTAGAACAGTGCTCGGTCACGCATCAGAGAAACGGACACACTTCACCACATATACAGTTTTGAACGGAGTGCGACAAGTTCTCATTGACTACAGAACCAGGCCATAGTCGTATACGTTGGGCAGCCGAAGACTTTTTTTGAATGTGGTAAACCAGGACATACACGAAATGAATGCCTCGAATGTAGAATTACGCATCTGCGGACTGGCAAAGTTTCTCCCAATCCGACTATGACATCTCTTCCACACACCTATGTGGCAGCACTGAGACCCGATGTCCTCGCCGGCCGTGGCGGTTCTAGCGCTTCAGTCCGGAACCGCGCGACTGCTACGGTCGCAGGTTCGAATCCTGCCTCGGGCATGGATGTGTGTGATGTCCTTAGGTTAGTTAGGTTTAAGTAGTTCTAAGTTCTAGGGGACTGATGACCTCAGATGTTAAGTCCCATAGTGCTCAGAGCCATTTGAACCATTTTAAACCCGATGTCCTCCAGACGCCCGAACAGCAACTTCCACACGATGTTGCACAACCAGCAGAGACAGAACGAGACGAAGCCGACCGTTTCCAACAGCTACCGGCCCCTCCTCAGGAGATCCTGGTGCCGGATGAAGATCTTAGCAGGCGTTTCTGGAAGTCGTGACGCTATCCCGTCGTCCGCCTCTGAACCACTCCCTGCAAACAGAAGACACCAAAAAGACGCAAGAACGGGCGGATGGCATCGAAGTCAGAGTCGCCGGCAGAAGTGGCCGAGCGGTTCTAGGCGCTACAGTCTGGAACCGCGTGACCGCTACGGTCACAGGTTCGAATCCTGCCTCGGGCATGGATGTGTGTGATGTCCGTAGGTTAGTTAGTTTTAAGTAGTTCTAAGTTCTAGGGGACTGATGACCTCAGATGTTAAGTCCCATAATGCTCAGAGCCATTTAAAAGATGCGTTCTCTGGCCGCTGGATAGCGATAACATTTGTGACAACGATAAAAGATAACAAGACCAGAAATGATTATTAAAGAGTAGTAAGTGCGCATTAGTTAACTAGTGACTGTCTGTCTGTGTTGAGATCTGAAAGAGACCAGATCCATATTATAACTTTGGAAGAAAATGTACGCAGGCCAACAATTATTAACCTTGTGAATGTATTACGTAAAGATTGTGTGTGAAAATATATTCGGGACAGTTTTAAAAAGTTGTTTGAATATTTATTTATTAGTCCATGACAGTACATTGTAATAAATGTTTGGACGATCGTGAGGACCTGCAAGGACACCAGTAATAATGGAGGGAACTAGCAATGTGTGACTGCTGCTTTGAAGAAATATAATAAATCATTTCAAGATGGAACGTAAGAATATTTTTTAGTCTTTATGTTTACGTATTCATAACGAAATCGTGTTGTTCAGTTTTTTCTTTATTAGCAACGGTGACTGTTCGGACAGCCGAAACCCCGCCTTTATCCCATAATATACTCCAGAATAACCTTAGAATCGCTTAACCCTTGAAATAATATTTCCCTTATCATTTCCAAATCCTTTTCGCGTAATCCTACACTCGTTACGAGTAGCGGACGTTATTATTTCCCTGTCCCAAGAGCTATGGACGCAGACTTGGCCCAATTTATGTGGTCGTATTGCCTATGTCATCCCCGCCGCTGCCAAGATAGTGGAGCAGCGATTATCGTGCTCGACGGCATTGCGGTAGAAGATCTCACTTACTTCCAGCCAGCATGAGGGCTGGCGCTAACAACACACTGGATCAGACTAGTGAATGTCCGTGTTGTGTACACAGTTCCGCGTAGTCAGCGCGTACACAACTTTCCCACTAGAGCGCGCCCCGATAAGCACCACAGCGCAGGCGCAGCGCTCGTCCATCTCCGCACTACGAGATGGCGCTGCCTTAGAGACGGACCAAATTTTGCGTCCACCGATCCGCGTATTAATATGTAGCGCAGCCAATGAGATTGCTGCTAACGTAGAACCTTTTCTCCTCATGGCTCACACTCACGCAGTGATACCTGAGTGCGCGAGGTATTATAACGAGTGTACAGACCTCCGATTAGTCAGTCTGCTTTAATCTGTGCAGTCTGCATTAGTCTGTACCAGTCTATAGTCAAGTTTCAGTCTGCACCTAATAAGATTACCATATTCCTGTACATAGCCATGAAGATAAATAAATAGACACTTTGTCAAGTATCAGAGATATGTGAGAATAAGATTAACGTACCAAGACCAAAGGAACTTCAGATTGTCAGTTGTAAACAGCATCTAGAATCAAGTTCCATAATGTCTATGCTTTTTATTATTTTAACAAATGTGGATGAAAATTAATCAAGTTCTGTTTAAAGTTGGTCACCGTCAATCTGCTACTCTAAGCATGCAAGTGGCATTTCTATCATCTGACCTAATGGCAGAAGATAAACACGCCACGATAAGACCACGAGACATATGGCTGACACTTGCCTACTTCGTTAGAGCGATAAGTCAAATAATCTGATGGTGTGTGTACCAAAGGTCTTACAGTATGCACAACACAGTCCGTGGACCACCCGGTACGGACCAAGGACGAGAGCTCGCACAGTTTTATTTCTCAAACAATCACACCCCTTTTTCTGGGACAATATGAGCACATAATTATTGGGGGGTATTTCAACTGTGTTCTCGCCGGGCAGAACCTATATGCAAATTTTAACACCTGTCCCGATCTCCGTTACTTACAAGGGAGGCCACGACGTCGGGATCACGGATTTACTTCAAATTTTGTACACCTTTAGAAGCCCATTAAAACAACATAATGTGCAAGAAGTAAGGTGCACTACTTTGGCAACTCCGAAACAATCGGAAGAGGTGTTTTATGTGTGTGTTATGTAACTGTTGTACTTAGGCGAAAGGGCTGCACTGAAGCAGTGGTTATTAACAAGTGGTTTGCGTTCGCGCTCAGCAAGAAAGTTGTGAAAGAAACGACGGTTGGAATCCCACAAACAGCTATTTTTTTTAATCTATACTTTTTTCATCAGTGGTCCCATTGTTTCATATATGAAATTTGAGAGGCAATACAATGCAAAAAACGCGTGCATTTTCATGAAGATGTAGCGAATTTCGTATGTTATTTGACTATTTACTATTTGTAATTAAATTTTCAAGGGCGAGGGACAGTCTTGGAAAGCACAAATCAAACCTCGATAAATAATGATGCGAATGACGTTATTGACAGTCAGTAACATAGCAAGTCGCAGTGTACCAGACCACAAGAGTAATGTAGAGTTACTCACCGGTTGTGCTCTCGAGATCACACATTGCAGTATGGTATTTACAGTACAGACATGGAAAACGTAAATTGAAACTTCATGCAAATACATGTGGTTTTCTTTTCATTGTATTACCTTTCAAATGCCATATTAATTAAATAATATGACCAGCGATGAAAAAATAGATTAATAATTAAGTCTAAACGAGAACTGAACCATCGCCTTATACACGTTCGTTTTACATAGCTCGAGCGCTAATCACTTGACCACCATTAACGCTAAGCTATAGCATCTACGCCACATAATAGACGCATGAAACGTAGCCAGCGACTGCCAGAGCACACCTTACTACTTGTAGATTACTTTATTTTAGTGGCCTACTAACGATATACAAAGCTTGAAACAAATCTGTGATTCCAACGTCGTGTCCTCCCCTTGTTAGTATGTCGACTCAATCTCGTACACATTTGGGAGATGGTACATGGCGAACGCCTTGGATATAAATACGTTAAGAGCGACTCAGCCAGTCTATTGTATCGCGTCTAAGTGACTTCCCATCTCTCTCTCCGGACGTTCTGAAGGGGGAAGGACGGGCTTCGACCTTCTCAGACCATAGTGTTTGTCTATGCACGTCCAAACTCCGACGTCAAACAATATGGTGCAGTCGAGGTCAGTGTAAACTTAGCGTTCCCTGCTTACAGGAAGCAGAATGTCGACGAATAGTCACGACCACATGGAAATCCTGCGAATGACGGATCACACAATACTCGTCAATACTTCTGCGGTGGGTAAAATGTGTAAGGCCAACTCTGCGCCGCACGCTGGTCCGGTATGGCAAGGAATAGATACAGTGGCACCGAGACACGTCAGAATTTTACTACATGAACCTCCGGGACCTTACGGAACACCCGCCATTCCCAGAACGTCAGGGAGAGGTTCAACACGTAAAGGCTAAGATTTTGGGCCTTACTCGGCGCGCATGGAAGGCATAGTTGTCCGAGCGCGATGCCAAAACAAGTATCAACAGAGAAACACCATCAATGCATCATGTATTCGCAAACCTTAGAAGCCGTCGACAAGCGCTGATCCGTTCATTAGATGCGCCTGATGGTCGGTGCTTGGTATCACAGGCGGACATCGCAATAGCCTTCAAAGCTCTCTCGTCACTTACATCGTGAAAAAGACCCTAACATTGAGGCGCTTACAGGCGTACTGCAGACGTTCCATCGTACACTTGCTGGCCCGGGGACTGAATCTCTTTTAAGAAACATCATCACCGAAGACATCACTGATGCGCTCGCCAAGGGACTCTCAACTGATCGCCAGGACCAGACTGCCTGACGTTAGAATTTTGTAGCATCTTCAAGGACTTAATGTTGCCGCGATGGAGGCGAAGTACCAAGAACTAGTGTCCCCTACGACGCCGCCACCACCGGAATTACTGGAAGGTGTAATTATTACGACACCCAAACCCTCTGGAGGTACGCGACCTCAGAGCTATCGGCAGATCGCTTTACTCAACTCAGATTTTAAGATTTTTACTCGCCTCCTCGCAATGCATCTCACACGAGTCCTGCACCATGTCCTGTCGCCTGCACTGATGTCCTTGGGCGCAGATACTAATACACAATCAATGTTATGTGAGTATAGAGACGTCATCGCCATTGCAACAGTCTGACGACTTCGAGGACCCAGGATATCCGACGATTTCGATCAGACATTCGATCGCGTGAACCACACCTTCCTCGAGAAGAGATGCCTTTCCTATCTGCCAGATGGCTCTGAGCACTATGGGACTCAACTGCTGTGGTCATAAGTCCCCTAGAACTTAGAACTACTTAAACCTAACTAACCTAAGGACATCACACACATCCATGCCCGAGGCAGGATTCGAACCTGTGACCGCAGCGGTCGTGCGGTTCCAGACTGTAGCGCCTTTAACCGTTCGGCCACTCCGGCCGGCTTTCCCATCTGCCCTCGTCCTTTTATATGCTCCTACTTCGTAACGCTTCGTTGAGGCTGATGGTCAATTGTTGAATGGCGACTCCAATATCGGTCGCACAGTCACCCCGATAGTGTTGTCCCCCTATAATGGTCATGTACGCCATCACACTAGAACCACGTCTCTGCAGCCTGTAACGTCGTTTACCATAAATCACCCAGAAAGGACACACATTCAGATGCTGCGCCTATGGAGACGACCTCGTCTTCGCTGTACGTGCCAACAAGGAGATTCAAGAGGCAACACGGGTGGATCGAATAATACGGAACCGGTAAGGGCAGGGAGCCATCTGAACATAGCTAAATCCTGCGCGATGACCATTGGGAGAGGGCTCCTTCATGAAAGTGTGGCCCCGTTCAGGACGATGGAGACCCCATGCTGTTTCGGTATAATTTTTACCACGGCGGTCAACTTCTGGTTTCTCTTCAGAACTTCAGGATGGGCGTTCGAAGTCGGTTAATGCGAACACTGGACTTGTTAAAAAAAAAAAAAAGTGCAGTTTATTAACATTATAAGGCTTCCCGCATAACACAAGTCACACAAATTTTTCCTATCTCTACAATGATGTTGCATCGGATCCAAGTGGCCTTCTGTTATTTTATCAGTACTGGTCACATATTCAAGGTCAAGTATGACTCCCACATTTCCTAAGCGTAGATTGGGGTATCGTCCTGGTCTGTGTCCATGCACACACTACGGCACCTTACGCACGTACAATCTTTCAGTTATGGAATCACAGCCTCAGCAATATCACTGGACTCTTGGTCGACGAACTCGCACCTAGTTCTTGTTGCCCGCATCTCGTGGTCGTGCGGTAGCGTTCTCGCTTCCCACGCCCGGGTTCCCGGGTTCGATTCCCGGCGGGGTCAGGGATTTTCTCTGCCTCGTGATGGCTGGGTGTTGTGTGCTGTCCTTAGGTTAGTTAGGTTTAAGTAGTTTTAAGTTCTAGGGGACTTATGACCACAGCAGTTGAGTCCCATAGTGCTCAGAGCCATTTGAACCATTTGAACCTAGTTCTTGTTACCCGCCGATCACTCTGGCCCACATTGCACCAACCGCGCGACTGCTACGGTCGCAGGTTCGAATCCTGCCTCGGGCATGGATGTGTGTGATGTGCTTAGGTTAGTTAGGTTTAAGTAGTTCTAAGTTCTAGGGGACTTATGACCACAGCAGTTGAGTCCCATAGTGCTCAGAGCCATTTTTGAACCACATTGCACCAGCGCTATCACATATCAAGCTTTTCCTTCTAGAGTACAGTTATGTCCATGAAGACTTTCCTCGCACTAGGGCTCCTACTACGCGAAATATTTATCACTTCTTAATGCGGACTCACCCCAAGAATGCTGTTGAAGGACGTCACCCTGAGGATAGGTGCCTGGTGGTGTGGCGCGCAGTTCATCAACAATGCTTCATCACGGAAACGAGCGCCACCTGGTACATCGTCGTTCCCGGTAAACACCCGTCGCGACCCAAATTCCATGCCATCGCCCTAGCGGACAGCCGCCCCTGCCTGAGGTGTAATTTGGCCGACATGGACGAGCGCCGTCTGCTCTGCGGCGCGGCGGAGGTCGTATGGTTTCTTCTCCAGCTGATACAGACACTTTATCTCTGGGTGCCAACGCACATGATCGTTCCCATTATGCTCCTCTGTCTGGAGAAGACTTATTTTTCACCATCAAAAATGCATGCGGTCACCTGGATAAAGGGTATGGTCATCCACTATCTTTTCAGAAATGGACCCAAAAGCGTGATCTATTTTTGGACGTTTTTGCTAACACGACACCACTTTGTGAAACGACGAGTTAAATACCAGTCGACTTCTGCTAACTATCTAGGGAGAATTTTTTTCCAACCTGCCCCACTGTTGGAACCTCCCCGGTGTGCGGGGTTGACAGGTGATGCTATATTCTCATGAGCATCAAAGGCTCTGCGTTCGCTTTTCGAAGGCGTGTCCCCATCAGGCGTCTTCAAAACGAGCGATCGCCGATTCGTTTTCGCATATCTTATCAAAATTTCTAACTCAAATATCGCATTTTGCAGTTCTGGACAACCGTTCTTGTAAAATTTCGTGCAAAAAAAACGAATAAATAAAAAAATAATTACGGCGGAAATAAAAGTTGCTCACGCAAGCCTGTGCGGTGGCACTCGAAATTAGAAAGAAAGAAATAAAGAGCGTATGGAAGGACACAGGTTCGAGTCCCAGTACATCCTCGGATTTTTTCTGAGGTAGGGAGGCCTGGTACGGGAGCCAAATGAGGAGCAGCTTGAGTAATGAAGCAGTGGTGCATCAAAATTCATTTACTGGCAATAACGGCAGGAAGGACTGATGACATGCTGACCACATGTCCCACGAATCATCGACAGGGGTCTGTAACTTAACGAAATAGTTGCTTGGATTTTTCTTTTTTTTTTGCGTTACGTTTCATACCAAGTAACTAATAAAGAAATTGGCCTTAATGACGTTATCGTAGACTGGAACGGAATTGAGGGTCAAGGCTATGTAACGTTATCTAAATAACGTTATTGCTAAAACGAAATTTAATTACTTTCCAGAACGTAACGAAATAGTAACCAAATAGAAATAACGTTATTTGGCCTGAATAACGTTACTGGACTGTGGTACGGAAGTAACATAATCGTTGATAACGTTACGCCATATACCGTTCTTGTTGTAACTTAATGGAATGACGTTCCAGAACGTAACACAAAAGGGTAACCGAAAAGAAATAACGTTATGTAGCTTAAATAACGTTACTGGGCTGCGAAACGGAAGTAATGTCATCATTGGCAACTTTACGCCATATGCCGTTCTCGTGGTAACTAAATGGAATTACGTTCCGTAAACGCAAACAAGTGGTGCAGGAGCATTGCACATACTTTCTCGTGCTTATAATAGCAAAATTCATAGTGGCGAAATGAACGGAATAGGGGAACTGTCTGTATACACGAAGTTGACGTCTGGGCTGCCAGCTAGACTTGCGCAAACGTTTGTCTCTGAGTGTGACTAACGCGCTCCTGACGCGCTCAACTCGTTTCAAAGGAAAAACCCGCAATTATCTCGTGTTCTGCTGATCAGCTCGCCGTGCTGTGCCCCAACTTCCCGTGCTGTGTCCCAGCTCACCGCATTGTGGCCCAACTCGTCGCGTTGGCACCAGCACGCCGCGCTGACCCAGCCATGTATCACTTGAAACCGAATCTTCATTCCTGTGCTTCGTCGCGATTAGGATTACCGTTTGATTTAACCTTTTATTTTAATGATTATTTAATTGATTTATTATTATGAATTCATTTAAGTTAATGAGATTGTAGTGATAACTAAAAATATGGCACGTTTATTGACAACTATAGTGTCACAATGTACTAAAGAAATTCTATCATAGTAAAGTTTTTCACAAATTTGAAACCTGTTTGTGTAATCTTCATTCAACGTAACATATTGCATATCTATATGCATCTGAATGTATTTATATTTATTATGTATTTATATGCAATATCTGAACACAATTTGCTTTAAGTCGTCAATATATTAACAGGTGTAGGCTCTATTTGACAGAGTGTATGCAGTTGTCTAGTTGGAAGAGAGAAATGAAGGTAAACAAACCAAGAGAGATAGAAAATGAAAGAGAGAGGGAGAGAAATCGGAAGAGGGCAGCGCACAAAAATGTGCTAGAGTGGAAGGTCCTGATCCGTTAATTTTGCCACTACAAATTTTGCTACATATAATTTATATTTAGCAAAGTGAAAGTATATGAACTGTTTCAGCACGACGTCTTTCAAAGTTATTTTCTGTTTCCAAAATACATTGACCCTGAAACTTATTTCTCAAAAAAATACTCTAAGTCGATTTCCTGGAAAACTCCTATTCTCTTTTGAAATTTTCAAAATCTACTCTACAATTAGTAATCACATCATACGTAAGTTACAGGTGGATTGAAATATTGGCGTAGTAAAAATTTACATCGAGTTGAAAGAATTTGCTACTAGTCACTCCCAGTAGTACTGTACGAGAAAGTATGTGCACCACTAGTTCTTTTTGCTGGATTTTTGGAAATCTGGAAAATGAGAGGATACTTCATGGTTTTCAAAATATGGAAAATAAAACGACACATATTTGTCAATGAATAATACAATAAACTTTTCGTAATGAAACATGAATTTATATTGCAAACACATTGGCAATTTATATAAAATAGCAACATCGTAACGGCTCCATGTGAGCCGTTACATGGCTTGTTACGAGAGTCACATGCTCAAAACACACCTGGGTGCCCTTCCGACACTCAGGGAATTTTAATCCGGAATTATATTATCACTCTTAGTATAGTCTGCAAATGTGAATGCTGGTCGTCTGCTGACGTATGCGTGGGATGTCTGCTGTGGGTTATCTGAATGTGGAGATGCAGTTTAGCCAACCATTGTATCAAGTGAAGTGCGACAGCACTGGACCAGAGAGACATAAGTTAACAAGGCCCGTTAGGTTGGCAAATAGCCGCTGTGAAGACTCTCTGAGCCCTTTCGGCCGCCGTATGTGGACCCCGGACGAGGGGAGTCGGTTAGGCATTCGCTGCTGAGACTCTGGTGAGTATAGACTCTCTGCGTGATGGCTCCTATAGTCATCTTAGTAAGGACATATAGTCAGGTTGCATAAAATTGGTATTTTTTTGTATCACTGATGACGGGCCAGCGTTTCATATAAACGTAACATTAAGTAAAGTGAGTGATCAAGGAATTATTTTCATGATTTTATTAAATAAAATGTTGTTGTTATACAAAATTCTTTGTCTCACAGCAACGTCTTATTTCCGTTACCATTCCAGTTAAGTTATTCAAACTTTCAACTTAAAGTTAACCAATAATCAGAAATTTTGTAGTGATATTTGCTCATACAAACGGTCGTAGGCGTCTTTCACAAAAGTTATGGTGCCATTTTCAAGTTGAGGATGCCTACCAAGGGTTTGCAGAAAGTAAGTATCATACATAATGGCGACCCTTTAGCCAATGATCTCGTTCAAATTAGGAATTCTTTTGTGATTCTGTGAGATTGCTAGGATGTACTAATAAATGGTTAAATTTCCACAGGCGTCATAATTCCAATTTGTGAATAATCGGCGTTGCAAATACTGTGTTGCATATACCGCGTTGCTTTGTGATTTTATTTGTGTGATTTTGGGGCAAATATTCTTTGTGTGTTATATTCATGTATTTCGGGGAATTTTAAATTACATTGCGTGTGACAATAAATGTGTTAGGCTGCGTGTGACGACTGTGCTAGGTCGGCTGTATTTATAGCTTGCGCTAGGCTACGAAATATTCGATTCGCGTTGTCAAGGTAGGGAGTTTGTTTTTCCGTGAGCGAAGCTCTATTAACTACCGGGTGATCAAAAAGTCAGTATAAAATAAAAGGAGCTGTAATGAGAGAGAGAATCAGATTCGCCAGCAGTCGCAGCATGTTGACGTTACCTGAAAAGTCGCTTTTAGTGAAACTGTATTATCAGAATGGGGAATGTGCTAGTTCAGCGTTACGATCCTATCGCCATAGGAAGGGGATTCGAACGGGTAAAGGTCCGTTGACAAATGCAGCTGTGGCTAGAATGGTTCGAAGCCACGGGTTGTTTATACGATAGACCCCGTAGTGGCCGACCGAGCACAAGGCGTAATGCTGCTGAGACAGTTCAGGAAGAAATGGAGTCTGTAGCGGGTTCGTCTACGCACGGGGAAGTCAGCGCTCGTGCACTCGCACGTCGTACCGGCATTCCATACACTACTGTTTGGTCGGCACTGAGGCGTACCCTCCGATGCTATCCGTACAAAATCCAGCGGTATCATGAACCGTTACCTGGTGATTTAGTGAAGCGGAGGGCATTTGCGGTGTGGGCGTTTCAAAAGATGGCGGAAGATGACGATTGGTTTAGTAACGTGTTGTGGACAGACGAAGCTCATTTCACGCTCCGAGGGTCTGTCAACGCCCACAACTGCAGAATTTGGGCTACCAAAAATCCTAGAACTTTCGTGGAAACTCCATTGCATGACGAGAGAGTCACGGTATGGGTTGGATTTACCACATCTACCGTTATCGGGCCTTTTTTCTTCGAGGAAATGCGTGATTCTGGTTTTGTAACTGCCACCGTGACGGGTGAGAGGTACGCCGATATGTTACAGAATCACATCATCCCCAGCCTTGCTGATAAACACCTGCTGGAACGTACGATGTTAATGCAGGATGGCGCTCCACCCCATATTGCTACCGAGCGAGGTGGCGCAGTGGTTAGCACACTGGACTCGCATTCGGGAGGACGACGGTTCAATCCCGTCTCCAGCCATCCTGATTTAGGTTTTCCGTGATTTCCCTAAATCGTTTCGGGCAAATGCCGGAATGGTTCCTTTCAAAGGCCACGGCCGATTTCCTTCCCCATCCTTCCCTAACCCGAGCTAGCGCTACGTCTCTAATGACCTCGTTGTCGACGGGACGTTAAACAACACTAACCTAACCTAACCATATTGCTAGACGCGTGAAAGATCTCTTGCGCTCGTCGTTTGGTGATGATCGTGTGCGCAGCCGCCACTTTCGTCATGCTTGGCCTCCCAGGTCTCCAGACCTCAAAAAATGGTTCAAATGGCTCTGAGCACTATGGGACTTAACTACTGAGGTCGTTAGTCCCCTAGAACTTAGAACTACTTAAACCTAACTAACCTAAGGACATCACACACATCCATGCCCGAGACAGGGTTCGAACCTGCGACCGTTGCGGTCGCGCGGTTCCAGACTGTAGCGCCTAGAACCGCTCGGCCCCTCCGGCCGGCCCCCCAGACCTCAGTCCGTGCAGTTATTGGCTTTGGGGCTATGGTTCAAATGGCTCTGAGCACTATGGGACTTAACAGCTGTGGTCATAAGTCCCCTAGAACTTAGAACTACTTAAACCTAACTAACCTAAGGACATCACACACATCCATGCCCGAGGCAGGATTCGAACCTGCGACCGTAGCAGTCGCACGGTTCCGGACTGCGCGCCTAGAACCGCGAGACCACCGCGGCCGGCGCTTTGGGCTTATCTGAAGTCGGAAGTGTATCGTGATCGACCGACATCTCTGGGGATGCTGAAAGACAACATCCCACGCCAGTGCCTCACCATAACTCAGGACATACTTTACAGTGCTGTTCACAACATTATTCCTCGACTACAGCTATTGTTGAGGAATGCTGGTGGACATATTGAGAATTTCCTGTAAAGAACATCATCTTTGCTTTGTCTTACTTTGTTATGCTAATTATTGCTATTCTGATCAGATGAAGCGGCATCTGTCGGAGAGTTTCTGAACTTTTGTATTTGAAACCCCACGTCATTCCAAGCATGTGTGTCAATTTGTACCTCTCTATCTACATTTTTCTGTGATTTATTCAGTTTTCTAATGTATAATGATTTTTTGATCACCCGGTACATACTTCGTGCGGAAGTATGATCCCAGTATCCAAAATATAAACACGTGGTCGATCGGGGAGCGGTACGAGGATAAACAGGTCTGGCGCAGAGGAAGTCACCACTAATCAGGTAGCCTCGGAGAGAGAGGAGACAGGCACAATTTGGACAAGCAACGGGATTATCCCCGATTTCAGTTGCGCTGCGGTAATGCTGAAATTAGAAATAGCGCAGGCTATCTCCCCGACCGGTAGCGGGACTTGGGACGCAAGCGCGAGCGTGGACGAAACCGAGACAATAGCGAGTAGAAAAAGTACGTCGGCTAACACAAACCCGAATAACGTGTGGGTGGCTGAGTTAGTCAGGATGATGAAAGAAAGTATGGCGAAACAGGAAGAAAATAATACGAAATTAAACCCAAAACTCGAGGACATTATGCGTGAAGTAGATACGGAATTAAACTCAAAACTCGAGGGCATCGTGACCGGAGTAAATGCGAGATTTGAAGAGAATAAGCTGCTACTTGAAGAGGTTCGAAAGGACGTTGTTAACGAAGTCAACGAAAAATTTGATGTAGTAGGTAGTAGATTAAACGCTGTCGAAAATGAACAGAAAAGAGTTCAGGTCAAAATGAGAAAACGTGGAGAAAAATTAGAAAAGGGACTCCAAACATTAAGAGAAAGATTTAATAGCGAAAAGAAAAGCGTGGTAAAACGGATAAAAGCTGTCGAAGCAACTCAAGAAAAGGTAGATGCAAGCACTAGGGCAATCGTTGAACTTGAGGGAAAGGAGAGTAAAAGTGCAAAATAGGGAGGAAATAAAGAAGGTGAAAGAAGAGTTAGAAAAACTCGCGGAAAAGGTTGCAGATATTACAATATCGGAGAGAAGCGAAAACGCTTCGTTGCTGAATGCAATAGATAATGAAGAAATCAAATTATTAAGGACATCTCAGAAAGGCCAGTGCGATGTCAGCAGTCGACAACGCGATGCTAGAAACGAGGTATGCGAACACGTGGCTCACGTGGAGAATATTCTCGCGTGCGGAAGCGAGAAGAGAAACCACGTGCGCAAAGGCGCACAAGACAGTAGCGAGGGATGTGATTCCGGACATGAGGAGGACTACGAGGAAACTAGCGAGCGTAGGGATATAGGGAAATGTCGGGAAGGACACAGAAATCCATGCGCAGATTCGTACAGGAGGGAAGCGGAAGGGTTTGAAAAAGTTCAAATGGCTCTGAGCACTATGGAACTTAACTTCTGAGGTCATCAGTCCCCTAGAACTTAGAACTACTTAAACCTAACTAACCGAAGGACATCACACACATCCATGCCCGAGGCAGGATTCGAACCTGCGACCGTAGCGGTCGCGCGATTCCAGACTGTAGCGCCTAGAACCGCTTTGCCATTCCGGCCGGCGAAGGGTTTGACTACAAACACTTGCTCTCTGTGCGAAAATTCAAAGTCTTCCGCAACTCGGTGAACGGGATACACCCACGTGCTTGTCTTGAACAATACCAGTTCTGTCTACCACCCAATTGGCCGGATGAAAATAAAATAGAATTTATGCGTGGGCATCTCGTGGCCGAACCCGCTGTGAGAATGAGATCTGTAGCGCGCACGTGCACGACGCTACGCGAGTTTCAGCGCGAGTTTCTCTCGGCCTGTTTGTACGAGGCAGTGCAAGACCGAGTAAAGCATAAGATAATGATGTTACCAAATTTAAACCAATCTGGTTTTGCGAGTCCTGCGCAACTGTTCGAGCACATGCTGCAGAACAACCAGTTTCTGTGCAACCGTTACAGCCCTGGTGAACTGATAAGGCTATGTATAATGAAACTTCCAGCTCAGCTGCGCCATATCGTACTAGCTGGACGATGTAAGGACGATATAGAATCGTTTAAACTACTCTTACAGGAGATATAGTACGACATCGGCGATTGGGAACAGGAAAGGGCACAGAATGAGATTTTCACTCTGTAGTGGAGTGTGTGCTGATATGAAACTTCCTGGCAGGTTAAAACTGTGTGCCTGACCGAGACTTGAACTCGGGACCTTTGCCTTTCGCGGGCAAGTGCTCTGCCAACTGAGCTACCCAAGCACGGCTCACGCCCCGTCCTTACAGCTCTACTTCTGCCAGTACCTCGTCTCCTACCTTCCAAACTTTACAGAAGCTCTCCTGCGAACCCTGCAGAACTAGCACTCCTGATAGAAAGGATATTGCGGAGACATGGCTTAGCCACAGCCTGGGGGATATTTCCAGAATGAGATTTTCACTCTGCAGCGGAGTGTGCGCTGATATGAAACATGCCCGCGAAAGACAAAGGTCCCGAGTTCGAGTCTCGGTCCGGCACACAGTTTTAATCTGCCAGGAAGTTTCAGGAAAAGGCACAGTTCGCAGAAAGAGACGAAGTAGGACAAAAGCGTAAACCGACTCGCGACCGCAGTAAAACGCGGAGACGTACGGGCTCACGGGTAGGCAAGTACTCAGACACTAATTACGAACAGTATAAAGGTAACGGGGGAACGAAAACAAGTATGGTAAATATACAAACGAATGGCGTAATGGCAATCACGACGCGCATGATTACCGCAACAGAAGAAAATACGATCACGGTAACCGGCCGAGCTCATCACGAAATGGCGGTGAAAAATACGGGCAGGCCCCGACGGATAACAAAAGGGACACTATTTCCGGTGATGTGGAGATCAGACCGGCTGATCCACGAAACAACCCACCGGAAGTGGAGGGAAGACAACAGTTATGACCAGTGCAGATCGAGGGAGACCGTATTAGCCCACACCCGATGACGGAAAGTTGCAAAGTACGTTACATAGGTCAGGAAGATATTAGGGAAACAGTACTTCAGGAACAAACGGATAACAGGATTTCAGCCGTTAGTCCGGTGATTGCCATCTCTGTGAAAGGGGTATCACTGTTCTGTGTAATCGACGCGGGGAGTATTGTCCGCAGCTCGTGGTCGTGCGGTAGCGTTCTCGCTTCCCACGCCCGGGTTCCCGGGTTCGATTCCCGGCGGGGTCAGGGATTTTCTCTGCCTCGTGATGACTGGGTGTTGTGTGATGTCCTTAGGTTAGTTAGGTTTAAGTAGTTCTAAGTTCTAGGGGACTGATGGCCATAGATGTTAAGTCCCATAGTGCTCAGAGCCATTTGAACCTTTTCGACACGGGGAGTCCGATCTCGATTATTAGTGAGGCTGCATTCCAAAATTGCGGGGAGGTGGAAGCTTGGCCGACAATGCCGTTGCGAGGGACGAAGGTGAAAGGGGCAATATAGTGTAAAAGTGTGGAAGTCAAGTGGCAGACTAGGATCATGTTCAAATTCCAGGGCGAGGAGTTCGAGAAAAACTTCCTTATGTGCCCTTAATGAACACTGAAGTTTAGGTGTGGACTTCATGAACGCTCACCAGGCTATTGTAGACTTGGGTGGAGGTATCATGTCTCTAAACAGATAGGGTAGCCCCGTTGAATTGAATTCGGTCATAAGGGATGAGTCTCACTTACCCGGAAGTGCACCAGGAACCGGAGACCCGTGTAAACTGTATTAGCGGAATGAGCCTACCACTATTCGCACACGGAAGGGATGGGATTTTCAAAAAAATAATCGAAGAAAGCATGCACAGGGAAGGAGACATGCCAGAGGACGCCCGTTTATGATTGCTAGAGCTTTTAAGGAATCAGGAGAGAATATTTTCTGACTCACCGGATGCCATAAAAGACTTTGAATACAAGTTCCAAGTACGGGAACACATAAAGTTTTCGTTAGGTCGTACCCCATTCCATTAGCACATAAAGAAAGAGTAAAGGCAGAGGTCCCGAAGATGCTCGAACATGACGTAGTTGAACGCGCCGTGAGTTAGTACAACTCACCGCTTTTAGTGGTACCGAAAAAGGATAAATCGGTGAGACTGGTGCTGGATTCTCGGCAAATCAACACGGTTATTAAAGCAGAAACAGACAGACCGGAGAGTATGGAAGAATTATTGCACCGTTTCCATGGAGTGAAGGCATTAACCTCCATTGATATGAGAGCCAGTTACTGGCAAATCGTGTTGCATCCAGAGTGTAGGCAGTATACCGCATTTTTGTGTTATGGGAACTCCTACCAATTTAAATAGATTCCGTTCGGACTGAATGTTTCTGCGGCAGCGTTCATACGAGGCCTCAACAGCAACCTTCCTGAGGACCTACGTGAGACGATTACATTATACATTGACGATGTGCTGATAGCAGAAAAATCCTGGGAAGAACACAATGAGGTGTTGAACCGTTTATTAGACACCTCTGAACGAGTCGGTATAACAGTGAACCTAGATAAATCTCCATTTGGGCGTAAGAGAACAAAGTTTCTAGGTCACATAGTTTTGGTGGACGGGTTACTACACGACCCCGGGAGGATTAAAGCGATTGCTGAATTTCCAAGGCCAACAACGAAGAGGCAACTAAGAGGATTCTTAGGAGTCGCAAAAGTTTTTCAAGAAATTTGTAAACTTAAGCGTGCTGGCAACTCCACGTCTTTGCGCGCTAACAGGAAAGATTACAATTTGGTTTTGGGACACTCAAGCACTGGGCGAATTCGAAAGATTGAAGGAGGCATTAGTAAATTCACCTATTCTCGCATACCCAGACTTGAGTCGCGATTTCTACTTCATGACGGACAGTTCGGCGAACGGCACTGGTGCGGTTCTGTTTCAAGGAGAAGACGCTAACGATTTGTCGACCTGGAAGCCGTTCCTTTCGCGAGTAGAGTTCTGTCGCGAGCAGAAAGAAAGGAGTCGGTCACGGAACTCGAGGGCCTGGCAGTTGTCTGGGCGTTCAGTAAATTTAGATACTTCTTATACGGAAGGAACACGAATGTATTTGCCGACCATTCCTAATGTCGGCAAAGTTGTCTCGCTGGGCGCTTTACCTACAACAATACAACTTTACAATCGAGTATATACCAGGGGAAAGGAAACTGATTGGAGACGCTCCCTCTCGGGCTCCGGTAGGCCTAAGAAACGGAGTAGACGGTGAACCGGGCGAAAACAATTTCAGCACTTTGTACTTGAAAAATGTCATCTTCGAAAACTTTGTCACAATGTCGCTAAAGAATTTCGGACAAAAATCCCATACTCAAAGAAGTGAAGGAAAAGTGGAGGGACAGAAATCAAGCTGCAATCCGGCAATATTATAGGGTAGAAAACGGGATTCTTTTTCGGAAACGGAACATAGATGACCCTCGATGGCTAGTGGTAACACCTGAGGAAATGATCAGTAAACTACTGTGGTTCACCCACCTCAACTAAGGACACTTTGGGGCTTTCAGAAGCTACGCGATACGTGCTATTTTACACTACTGGCCATTAAAATTGCTACACCACGTAGATGAAGTGCTACAGACGCGAAATTTAACCGACAGGAACAAGGTGCTGTGATATGCAAATGATTAGCTTTTCAGAGCATTCACACAGAGTTGACACCGGTCGCGACACCTACAACGTGCTGACATGAGGAAAGTTTCCAGCCGATTTCGCATACACAAACAGCAGTTGACTGGCGTTGCCTGGTGAAACGTTGTTGTGATGCCTCGTGTAAACAGGAGAAATGCGTACCATCACGTTTCCATCTTTAATAAAGGTCGGATTGTAGCCTATCGCGATTGCTGTTTATCGTATCGCGATATTGCTGCTCGCGTTGGTAGAGATCCAATTACTGTTAGCAGAATATGGAATCGGTGGGTTCAGGAGGGTAATACGGAACTCCGTGCTGGATCCCATCGGCCTCGTATCACTAGCACTCGGGATGACAGGCATCTTATCCGCATGGCTGTAACGGATCATGCAGCCACGTCTCGATCCCTGAGTCAACTGATGGAGACGTTTACTAGATAACAACCATCTGCACGAACAGTTCGACGACGTTTGCAGCAGCATGGACTATCAGCTCGGAGACCATGGCTGCGGTTACCCTTGACGCTGCATCACAGACAGGAGCGCCTGCGATGGTGCATTCAACGACGAACCTGGGTGCACGAATGGCAAAACGTCATTTTTTCGGATGAATCCAGGTTCTGTTAACAGCATCACGATGGTCGCATTCATGTTTGGCGACATCGCGGTGAACGTACATTGGAAGCGTGTATTCGTCATCGCCATACTGGCATATCACCCGGCGTGGTGGTATGGGGTGCCAATGGTTACGCGTCTCGGTCACCTCTTGTTCGCATTGACGGCACTTAGAACAGTGGACGTTACATTTCAGATGTGTGACGACCCGTGGCTCTACCCTTCATTCGATCCCTGCGAAACGCTACATTTCAGCTGGATAATGGACGACCGCATGTTGCAGGTCCTGTACGGGCCTTTCTGGACACAGAAAATGTTCGACTGCTGCCCTGGCCAGCACATTCTCCAGATCTCTCACCAATTGAAAACGTTTGGTCAATGGTGGCCGAGCAACTGACTCGTCACAATGCGCCAGTCACTACTCTCGATGAACTGTGGTATCGTGTTGAAGCTGCATGGCCAACTCTACCTGAACACGCCATCCAAGCTCTGTTTGTCTCAATGCCCAGGCGTATCAAGGCCGTCATTACGGCCAGAGGTGGTTGTTCTGGGTACTGATTTCTCAGGGTCTATGCACCCAAACTGCGTTAAAATGTAATCACATGTAATTTCTAGTATAATATATTTGTCCAATGAATACCCGTTTATCATCTGCAGGCCGGCCGCGGTGGTCTAGCGGTTCTAGGCGCTCAGTCCGGAACCGCGCGACTGCTACGGTCGCAGGTTCGAATCCTGCCTCGGGCATGGATGTTTGTGATGTCCTTAGGTTAGTTAGGTTTAAGTAGTTCTAAGTTCTAGGGGACTGATGACCACAGATGTTAAGTCCCATAGTGCTCAGAGCCATTTTTTTATCATCTGCATTTCTTCTTGGTGTAGCAATTTTAATGGCCAGTAATGTAATAATATGCTGAAAAGAATACAGCGGGTGATCAGAGTGTGTAAGCCGTGTCAAAGGACCAAGCAGTCCACCACATCTTTCGCCGCTCCGATGTACCCGATAATTCCAAACAGGTTGCGAGAAGTCGCTGCGGTGGACTTGTTCAGGCCAATAACTCGGACGAAGTCTGGCTACGCGTACGTTCTCGTAGCTGTGGAGCTAACATAAAATGGTTCAAATGGTTCTGAGCACTATGGGACTTAACTTCTGAGGTCATCAGTCCCCTAGAACTTAGAACTACTTAAAACTAACTAACCTAAGGACATCACACTCATCCATGCCCGAGGCAGGATTCGAACCTGCGACCGTAGCGGTCGCGCAGTTCCAGACTGTAGCGCCTAGAGCCGCTCGGCCAACCCGGCCGGCGGAGCTAACATCAAAATTTGTCTGCTTTACTGCGCTGAAGAAAGCAACGGGGGAAAACGGTGGCGGTGGCATTTGTAAACGATTTCGTGCGGGAGGTCGGGCCGCTCAAGGGACCGCAATTCCGGTCTCAACATTGGCTGCAGATTTTAAAGCGGAGAAAAATGAAGGCGAACTTTATCTCGTTGTTCCACCCATCGTCTAACCCCTCAGAACGCGTCATGAAAGAGTTAGTGCGGCTGTATAGGCTATACTGTTGCCACAAGCACAACACGTGGAACGTGCATATAAAGGCATTCCAAGAAATTCTGAACGAGTTGCCGAATGCGACAACGACGTTGCCACCGGTATTAGTACTGAAAAATAAGGAGCCTCCGAAAAGAATCAAAGAACTGGTAGCATGGCCAAAGGAAAAATAACTCCGAAACAAGAAGATCACATGAAGAACATAAAGCGCGCTGCCGAAATAAGGCAGAAGACATACCAAAAGAAAATTCAAAAAATCTACTTCTACATTGGACAAAGGTGTGGTTTCGATCACACAAGCTATCAAACAAGGGGAAAAGGATCTGCAAAAAATTCCTTAGCCTTTACAGTGGACATTACCAAGTGTGCCGTATCCCTCACCCCAACACTATCGAAGTCCAGACCCTACGGACAAAGAAATAGAGAGGGCTGCATCACTTACACAACGTGTAGAATAGCAAACAGTGTATCAATGTACAATTTATGTAATATAGATCAGTAGCGTTATTTTGTATATT
Source organism: Schistocerca americana (assembly GCF_021461395.2). Classification (NCBI taxonomy): domain Eukaryota; kingdom Metazoa; phylum Arthropoda; class Insecta; order Orthoptera; family Acrididae; genus Schistocerca; species Schistocerca americana. The sequence continues at coordinate 569,974,376 of NC_060130.1, forward strand.
AAATATCACTCATAGATTTTGTGTCCCTAGTATTATATTGTATAATGTCAACAAGGCAATGTAAGTCGTCTATGCTAGAGTCAAAACGGCTATAACGAAATTTACTAGGAAGATTTAATTGTAGAAGAAAAGATAATACATTTTGTGGGGAGAATTTATGTTGCAGCAAATAAGTCTTCAACAGCGCGAAGAGGAAGGAAGCAAGACGCCACATGAAGCGTGCCAGGGGCACGAAAAGGAAAAACAAAAAAAAGGAAGCCAGGGGAGTAAATTTCCGTATAAATTAAGATTGTAGTATTCATGATAGACATTGAAGAGGGTACTTTGGGGTAATGGTAGTTCTGTGCTTGTATTTGTTAATGTAGCATCGACGTAGTCTCTAATCATTTAATATGCGTGGCAGAAATTCTCTATGTTCTATATATATTAAGTGTGAAAGTATCTTGAAATAAATAGTTATGCATGCGGAAACTGTGACGTCACCAGGAATGCTTTCAGCGTAGATAGTCAATATGGCCTGTATGCGTTGTGTATATGTGTAAAAGAATGTGAAATTTGAGGAGTGAATGACACGAGAGTGTAAAGAAACGAGTGGGTTCTTCTCATACTCGATATTTTAGCTTCCTAAACAGTGTTGATAGGACACACAAAGCATCGATAAACGATTCGTGGAATTAAAATTCAATTTATTTCTTATTTACCATTTAGTAAAAATACTTCAAGTGTTATATATATATATATATATATATATATATATATATATATATATATATATATATATATATATATAGAGGGAATGATTAAGATAAGGCTATTGTAAATTAGTGATGGAGTATTTGTTTACGTAATAGTCGGCTGAATCACAATCCACGGTAAATATAATTTTAAACTTAACACCCATAAGGCATAACACTAAGAATCATTGAGAAGAGATAAATTGGTTCAAATGGCTCTGAGCACTATGGGACTCAACTTCTAAGGTCATTAGTCCCCTAGAACTTAGAACTAGTTAAACCTAACTAACCTAAGGACATCACACACATCCATGCCCGAGGCAGGATTCGAACCAGCGACCGTAGCGGTCTCGCGGTTCCAGACTGCAGCGCCTAGAACCGCACGGCCACTTCGGCCGGCGAAGAGATAAATGTTAGAAAATTATTACGAAGGGTGTATTAAGAGCAGTGTTCCCTTGAGCACAGATTCCCGTCAAGAAGCAGCTTGCAGCTGCGAAAAGTGGAGGCTACACGCGAAGGCGGTTAGCGGCTGACGATGGGGCGAGCGGGACGCGTCTGGAATTCCCCGATTGACGGACGCTGCCCGCGGCCGCCGGAGGCGACAACGTGGGTCCTCCCCACCGCCCGGCGCAAGCGGCGGCCACTTCAGGCGGTCGAGCAGCAGGACGAGCAGCACAGGGGCGTGGCGAGAGGTAGTGACCCACACCTGCCGAGCGCCCACACTGACAGGCGACACGCCCCCCAACACTGGGGGAGTCGCGTAGAAACGTCAAATAGTCACGGGCAGTGCGTACGGACGACAAGTAAGGCGACGTGCTGCCAGCTTAGCAGCCGCTGCCAAATACAAAGTTGAAGACTGCAGCGACCGCAAGAGGCGAGCCGGGCTACCCTAGGTCAGGCGTTGCGATGCGGCAGGATGGATAAGAGAAGAGGGACGGGTGCAGGCAAATGTCGGGATGGTTTCTTTGAAAAGGCACGGCCGACTTCCTTCCCCATCCTTCCGTAATCCGATGAGACCGATGACCTCGCTATCTGGTCTCCTCCCCCAAAACAACCCAAATCAACAAGTGGTGACGTGTTAGCAACACCATAACACCCACAGTGTCTGCAGTACCGAATCAAGAGACGTGTCAGACTCACCACCAGAGTCGGGCATGGCGGGACTTCTGAAGGAAGAAAGGGGAATGAAGTTACCGAGGGGGTGACGTCATGAGCAACGGTTGTCAGCACAACATTTGCTGATAAGGGCACACTACTATAAGATGTCAGCCAGGTGGGTCCAGGCACTCGCGACGCGGCAAGAGGCGATGACAGATGGGGTGAGTTCATCCTGCTCTGGAGGTCGACGCTCACCTGAAGCGGAAACACGTGCAGCCGTGTCCTGTTGCGGCTGTAAACTCGGGGCACCACAGGTCCCGTTGAGCTGCTGCCAAATGGTGAGGGAGACGCCAGAGGCAAGGAGTGAGTTGATCTGCGTGACAGAGGGGCAGTCTACAGTCCTTACCTGCACAACAAGTTTTCTCCCTCCGCCCAGCAGGTAGCCCAACACAGATGTCCTCCAAATGCCCCAAGCCCAATAGTGAAGCGTATAAAAGTGCTCGAAAGTGTCACGTATTTAACAAAGGTAGAGCGTTTTTTTTTATTTTTTATTTTTTACAGCGGACCTGATTTTACAATTATATTATCTTTATGTAATTTTTCAAAAATATTCGTATGTTAATGATAGAGACTGATTTCTTAAAATCTGTGATTGTTGTAGCGAAAAGGAAATTCTACTTTAGCCGGCCGGTGTGGCCGAGCGGTTCTAGGCGCTTCAGTCTGGAACCGCGCGACTGCTACGGTCGCAGGTTAGAATGCTGCCTCTGGCTTGGATGTGTGTGATGTCCTTAGGTTAGGTAGGTTTAAGTAGTTCTAAGTTTTAGTAGACTGATGACCTCTGCTGTTAAGTCCCATAGTGCTCAGTGCCATTTGAACCATTTAAAATTCTACTTTCAAACGGATCTTTTGTTTTCTAACTAAAGAAAACATAAACAATTGTTAAAGAAATAACTTTACCACATTAATCCAAAGTTCAGTAATGACACTTAAAAGTATTTTAACGACTTCATATGATAATATCAGAAATTTCAATAATATTTGTTTGCTAATTTGGAAAAAAGGGAAAATATTTATGACGTGCCAAAATAAGCTGGAGAATGTTGTATGAACTGAACTCGGTTAAGTTTCTCATTAAATTTGCTTAAATTTTTCAAGTTCAAAAATTTTATATGTTTTCCTTTGTTTTGTAGATTATTTCAAAGGTGAAGACACTTACTAATAATTTTAGTGCTCAAAAGTTCATTATCGATTTGCGTACATGTTTTATGAGAAGTACGTATTTGTACGCGAACATGTGAAAGATTCTTGAGATTTTGAATGTTTAAAACGTAGAAAATGATCATGTCTTTGGTAACAATTTCAAAATTGCACTCATTTACATAACATTTAAAACGGAACGCTTGGCCTAGGGAATAGATGAAATAACTTGCGTTCAGTTTAAATGCTAAGTCAAATCATGTATGTTTTGCGCAATAATGTTACCGCGTTAGGGCTATGTCGATATACACTGAAGGAGAATAATTTGTTAATAGTTAATAATTTCCATATATTAAGTTGTATATATTAGACGATCAGGACTTTGCGTACTTAAAATTAGTGCTCAACCATATATTTAAATGATGCAGCACTTACCACTATGATTAAAAAAATGTTTGAAAATGCCCGTCCAAAGCAACGACACTTATTGCTCATTTTTTTCTCCGAAGGGGAAGGTTATGTAACGGCTCCATGTGAGCCGCTACATGGCTTGTTATAAGAGTCACATGCTCAAAACACACCTGGGTGCCCTTCCGACACTCAGAGAATTTTAATCCGGAATTATGTTATATTGTCACTCTTAGTATACAGAATGAGATTTTCACTCTGCAGCGGAGTGTGCGCTGATATGAAACTTCCTGGCAGATTAAAACTGTGTGCCCGACCGAGACTCGAACTCGGGACCTTTGCCTTTCGCGGGCAAGTGCTCTACTATCTGAGCTACCGAGTGAAAATCTCTTTCTGGTAACATCCCCCAGGCTGTGGCTAAGCCATGTCTCCGCAATATCCTTTCTTTCAGGAGTGCTAGTTCTGCAAGGTTCGCAGGAGAGCTTCCGTAAAGTTTGGAAGGTAGGAGACAAGATACTGGCAGAAGTGAAGCTGTGAGTACCGAGCGTGAGTCGTACTTCGGTAGCTCAGATGGTAGAGCACTTACCCGCGAAAGGCAAAGATCCCGAGTTCGAGTCTCGGTCGGGCACACAGTTTTAATCTGCCAGGAAGTTTCACTCTTAGTATAGTCTGCAAATGTGAATGCTGGTCGTCTGCTGACGTATGCGTGGGCTGTCTGCTGTGGGTTATCTGAATGTGGAGATGCAGTTTAGCCAACCATTGTATCAAGCAGAGTGCGACTGCACTGCACCAGAGAGACGTAAGTTCTCCGCGCGTTAGCAGGCCCCGTTAGGTTGGCAAACAGCCGCTGTGCAGACTCTCTGAGCCTTTCCGGCCGCCGTGTGTGGACCCCAGACGAGGGGAAACTGTTAGGCATTCGCTGCTGAGTCTCTGGTGAGTATAGACGCTCTGCGTGGTGGCTCCTATAGTCATCTTAGTAAGGACATATAGTCAGGTTGCATACAATTGCTATTTTTTGTATCACTGATGACGGGCCAGCATTTCATTTAACCGTAACATTAAGTAAAGTGAGTGATCAAGGAATTATTTTCATGATTTTATTAAATAAAATGTTGTTGTTATACAAAATTCTTTGTCTCACAGCAACGTCCTATTTCCGTTACCATTCCAGTTAAGTTATTCAAACTTTCAACTTAAAGTTAACCAATAATCACAAATTTTGTTGTGATATTTGCTCATGCAAACGGTCGTAGGCGTCTTTCACAAAAGATACAGGTGCCTTTTTCAAGTTGAGAATGCCTGCCAAGGGTTTGCGGAAAGCAAGTATCATGCAACATATATGGCTTAACTTTAGTGCTGGTAGTATCGGTAGCTATCTGCATCAACGACGACTCAGATTCCAAATCGGAGAACAGAGAATATCATTGGTTTTCCCCAGAAGACAAAGATGATGTGGTTAATGGGGATCAAGGAAGATATCCCGCACAATATCTTTGTTACTGTGGAGGAACAAAACGTTGTTCACGTGTTCTTCGGCAAGTTTGTACGTCATTGGATTCAGCACGAGAATAGCTGCTCCACGCTCACCTGTGATGCCGGATAGCGAGAACGACACAAGCAAGTGCATACAATTCTGGTTATACTAAACGCTGCTCCTGCCGGTATTGGAGAACATTTTCACTCTTCTTGAATTGCTTCGTAACTTAGAAATAACTGCAGAACTTTGTCTTAATATACAAAGCCGTTCGGTTGCACTTGCTCGGGGCTTTGTGTCACTGGGCATTCTCCTCCGCCAGCAGTCGCTGAAGTTCGCCATTCTCTTCATCGGATTCGTCATCCACCACAGGACCTTGTCGCACTTCTTCGTTGCAAGTTTCGGTATTCATCACCTTCTGAATCTTAAACCATATTTTACACAAGTAAAAATAGCAGCTTCCACGTCTTCTTCTCCCAGGAACGAAAAAAATCGGGGATCCATTAAGAGGGCCGACTTGAAACTTGGGTAATCGAACATGCCGTATATTTCACTTCACCACTTTCATACATTTGGGCAAGATCTCTGCTATCCATTACTATTTTCAAGTCCATCGCCAGATCGCTGCCTGGCATGTTGTCAAGTCGAAGTTTTCACTTTACCAAAAGTCCATAAAAATCTCCCAAGAGCAACCCCTACTCTTACAAGGCGGTGATTGTGGTTCTGATGGGCTCTAGGGCAGCTATAGCGCTGTCGAGAATGCCCCAATCGGTATCGCTAAGATCGCACTTCTCCCCACCTTTCTCTGAAAAAATAAATCGCGAATAAAAGTTCTGAGTCTCTTCACCGACGTCATCATATTGCAAGACGATCCCCATGCAGTGCTGGTATCTAACGTGGGTAGAGCTTGTTGATGTTTTCGTATGAGACGGGCGACCGTTGTAGTTCGAAGGCACTTTGCTAAAGACGGAAACGCAGCGATTCCGTCATCAACAGCCAACTGCAGGGTATGTGGTGATGCCCCTCAAATACACTATGTGATCAAAAGTATCCGGACACCTGGCATCGGTAATGCAGGAATTCAGTATGGTGTTGGCCCACCCTTAGCCATGATGACAGCTTCCACTCTCGCAGGAACACGTTCAGTCAGGTGCGGGAAGGTATCTTGGAGAACGGCGGCCCATTCTTCACAGACTGCGGCACTGAGGAGAGGTATCGATGTCGGTCGGTGCGGCGTGGCACGAAGTCGGAATTCCAAAACAGCCCAAAGGTGTTCTATAGGATTCAGGTCAGGAATCTGTGCAGGTCAGTACAATACAGGGATGTTATTGTCGTGTAACCACTCCGCCACAGGCGCGTTATCAACAGGTGCTCGATCGTGTTGAAAGATGCAGTCGCCATCCCCGAATTGCTCTTCAACAGTGGGAAGCAAGAAGGTGCTTAAAACATCAATGTAGGCCTGTGCTATGATAGTGCCACGCAAAACAACAAGGAGTGCAAGCCCACTCCATGAAAACCACCACCACACCATAACACCACCGTCTCCGAATTTTACTGTTGGCACTACACTCGCTGGCAGATGACGTTCACCGGGCATTCGCCATACCCACACTCTACCATCGGATCGCCACATTGTGTCCCGTGATTCGTCACTCCACACAACGTTTTTCCACTGTTCAATCGTCCAATGTTTACGCTTCCTACACCAAGCGATGCGTCGTTCGGCATTTACCGGCGTGTTGTGTGGATTATGAGCAGCCGCTCGACCATGAAATCCAAGTTTTCTCACCTGCCGCCAAGCTGTCATAGCACTTGCAGTGGATCCTGATGCAGTTTGGAACTCCTGTGTGATGGTCTGCATAGATGTCTGTCTATTACACATTACGAGCCTCTTCAATTGTCGGCGGCCTCTGTCAGTTCTGTACTTATCCCTTCACGTTTCCACTTCACTGTCACATCGGAAACAGTGAACCTAGGATGTTTAGGAATGCGGAAATCTCGCGTACAGATGTATGACACAAGTGACACCAAATTGCCTGGCCACGTTCGAAGTCCGTGAGTTCCGTGGAGCTCCCCATTCTGCTCTGTCACTATGTCTAATGACTACTGAGGTCGCTGATATGGAGTACCTGGCAGTAGGTGTCAGCACAATGCACCTAATATGAAAAACGTATGTTTTTGGGGGTGTCTGCATAATTTTCACAAAGCGTACTAGCTCAGGCAATGAACAATCTTCATCCCAGGCTTCCAACGTAGGAATGTCTTCACACAAAAGTTGAATGGCCGTCAGTATATTAGCCCCGTTGTGTGTTGTGAAACTCATTGCGTTTTCGAGAAGAACTTCGAAGCAATCCAGCAATAGAAGAATTTCCATCTTGAGGTTGGCCCCCAAGTGTTTATCGAATAGTTCGTCGATCCCCAGCCTCCTAACTACAATCTTCCCGTCCTTGACGTAGTGAACGTTTACTCCTAGAAAATATGGATAGTTTTTTCATGTTGCGTCGACTTTTAAAGAGACCAGTCTGCACTTCAGTTCCTGGATTAGTTTTGCTCTTACTGCGGCAGCAAGCTCCGGAATCAGTGGAGGAATGGTTGCCGAATTCACGACTACCCTGGAACGTCACAGAATATCATTATTCTCTTTTTTCAAAAACTATTACCACAGAAAGCAAAAATAATAACTCTAGACTGTTAAAGAAACACTAAACTTTGCGCAATTTCCTTTGCAGAGCCTACGAAAACAACAAAATCGATGTTATCTACAGTACAGACGATTTCAGAGATCTGTGATATTAAAAAAATGCGTACAACAGATCTATTTAAAATAACTTTGACGTAGACTAGGTAAAATAAAAATTATCGAAACAATAAATCAAATTATTTTATAAGAAGCAATATTTTTAGACAGTTTTCTGAACCTTCTGTTGTGATATTTAGAATATATACTGTAAATAAAGAATTTAGAAACAAAAGTTGTACAATGTTCATCATAAAAGAATACATAACTTTTATTCTTTACTTTTCCGTCTAGGACGAATACTTAACCAGGTATTAAACATTTTTACATTTCATACTTTTTCTGCAATGACATGTGAGTGTACTATATATTTTCAACCACGGGAATCGTTGGCCTTTACTATTTTTAACTAACATTGTGACGTGGTGGCTAGAGTGATTCATATTTTACGTCAGTTTGTACAATTTATTTGCAACAAAAGAATTATTTACTGATACTATGTACAATCATTTATACAAAAACATTAATACAATGCTAAGACTCCCCCAGATGGCACGCCCTTCCGTGTGAATGTACCTCACCTTACCTAGGACCACCTCACGATAACCAGTCCTGCAAATGCAAGCTCCCCGCCAATCCCGCGGTCGCTCCTAATGAGCAGGCACGAGCAACCCCCAAGAAGGAGACTTTCCATGCATGGCACTATGGCGACAGGCAACGATTGACAGCCGTGCATGGTGAAGGCGCAATGATATTATACGAGGGCTATTCGGAAAGTAAGGAACGGTAGGTCGCGAAATAGAAACCACAGTGAAAATTAAAACTGTTTTATTTGCAAGAGTTAGCTACAACTTTCTGCTACTTATCTCCATAGTCGCCGATCCCACTTAGAAGTTTGTCGTAGCGTGGTACCAACTTTCCAGTACCCTCGTTATAGAAGGCAGCCGCCAGTGCTTACGGCCAATTCTCTCCGCTGGCCTACAGCTCGTTGTCTGTGCCGAAATGTTGTCTTCATAGCCAGCGGTTCATGTGAGTAGAGATGAAATTCAGAGAGAGAGAATTACGGGCTGTTTTGTGGGTAATCAAACATTTCCAATTGAAAACGGTGCAGGAGCATCTTCACTGCCCCTACAGAATGCGGCTGAGAATTGTCTTGAAGAAGAAATCGCACAACAGTTACATAATGTTGGCTGCATAGCTTCAGGCGAAAGTTCTCATCAGGCCTTCGTACTTAGCTGGAGACACTATTGTTCTAGGTATATTTATGTGCTCCCTGTGTGCTCAGAACTAAAACGAAGGACGTAACGCGATCGACCGGCATACTAGAAACACTGCCCGACAGACCTGTGCAAGACTTCATCGGATTTTCACTGTGGTTTCCATTTCACGACCGATCGTTCCTTACTTTCCGAATAACCATCGTATTACGCCATGAACTCTGGCCACCACGCCGCCGCCTCCTCGCTCCAGACCCTTCACATGCCAATCCTTCGTGCGCTGACATTCACCGTTAGCCACGTTTGGTCTATGGAATGTATTGTCTACTGTTGCGACGCTACACATATAACAAGCAGAAATTACTCTCACTGAAGACCGACGGTATAAAATCGTTCCAAATTGTTTTAATTGTTTGCGGAGTAAATTACGTCGACCAGTGTTTTACAAACATCCGCAATGTAGGCTAACATTACAATCATCAATATTTTATCTACATTTAATCAACCTTTTATACGGTCGACGGTATAAAGTTATTCCAATCTTAATGGTTTCTTTTTGCAATAACAAATGAATGTAGGGATAATTGCAACCGTGTGTCACGCCGGCTGTAACACAAATAAACTATAGGCCACTAAATATTGAAAAGCAGACGGTATTCAATCATGCACGGAAATCGGTTATGGGATGCACTGTCTGTAGGTGATAGCATTTCAACTTCTGTAGGAAAAATGTAAAGATCTGCTTACCTATCTGGCATTGCTTCAATCATTGGTAATATGATTTTTTTGGAAGGCGTCATTGTCCAGAAGGATGCACGCGTGTCCTTGTTCCGTCACCAAACGCAGACCCTGCGTTTCCAGCTGTGAGCCAGACATCTTGACGCCTTTCAGGACCCTTTCCTTGCGCACTTCTTGTTTGGAGGCTGGTTTTCCAATTTTTCTTGCAGCCTTTGAAAAGTGTCTTTGTTGCATCTTCGGATGTGTTTCGTGAGATTTCTACTGTGTCTTCCCCAGGAAAGCAAGGTTCGAATTAAACATCAATGACATACCATTTTTTTGGCAAAAAATTTCACTGATTGGAAGTGGTACGCTTTTAAATCCAGTAAAAAAATATATTTCACTTACTTAGCCATATTCTTGCCACACATGTTCACAGTTAACAAATCCGCTTCGTTCGGATACGTCAAAAAGTGGTTCAAAGCATGCAATACAGGGCGAAAGAAGACTGTAAAAGCGGGATTTTCGATCAGTAATTTGGGATCATTTAGTTTTGTTTATATATGATAGATATAATCCTAACTAAGCGTCAGTTGATGACATTATGGCAAGATCGCGATGGGTGTGGGAGCGGGTCACCCACCCACGTGTAAGAAATATTCAAAATGAAGTTACAGGTAAGGAGGTGAAATTGGAGTATATGCTTGTTTGTACTGTACCTTGGACGAAAAAGCTCGCCAGCTGGCGAATTATAGGTGTGTTAAATGAACAGTTCGAAATAAATATGTCAGCTTCATATTCAAGGTACCCAGAGTAAGCTGACATTCTCTTTGAAACTAAGGTTTCCGTCAAACTTCGTAAAGGTTTCAGATTCCTTTATTACGAACCTATGAATAAAATCAAGTAATGTAAGTGCCATTCTGATGAGGTTAAGTGGCAATAGACTGTCGGTAACATCCTTAAAAAGTATTGCGTAGATGCGTAGAACTACCCACGTGGTATTCCTTCTAATAATGCAACAGGAGCACAAGTGTTAAGCTTCTAAAATCTGCTCTTTTTAATTCGAAAACGCTCTCCATTATGTTTGGACCCTACAGAGTAACAGCCGTGACAGTCTCTATACTGTGTTTACAGTAATTAAAAACAGTATAACAACAAATTTTGGCATACCTAAATGGGAACATTAAATTAGTTTTACGATCAGGCATTACGTTTGGGGCCGGCTCGATCAGATGCTGTATCTCAATTAATGTACAAATCAGGCCAGCATTATAATGGAGTAATGGGTGTAGAAATAAGTTTTATTCACCGGTACTCGGCAGGTACAGTCAGAAATCAAACACTTTGATTCGCCGAAACCTTCGTCATAATTGTACATTTCATGTACAGGATGAGATCTCTTCCTCCTTGCTGACGATGATTTTGCACGTGCATTAGCCATATCGATAACACAAATGAAAAAGTAAGCAAATAGATAAAGAATGACCGAATGCCGGATACGAAAAATGTTTCTGACCCCACACATCGATGTTACTCTCCAGCTAGCGACTGACATCTGACAGAGGACGCCCGGACGCTAAGGACTGTGAGTTGAGTGGGGCAACACTAATCCGCTAGGCAAGGAAGTAACGACACGCCGGAAACTGTCCCGAGTTGGGACCTGACGGAACCCGGTCGCCTGAAACCTACACGGTCAGGCGTGTGCTGGCGAAGACGTTGATTGCTACTAATATTGTTCTTCATCAGACCCTCGCATTGCAACTCGTTATTACTAGGGCCCTAGGGAGGGAAATTATGTGCAATGAAAAACAGGAGAATGCAGAAACATACATTCTCTTCAAAATCAGGATCTTTGTATTTAAAAACAAAAAACGCCTATTAAATATTCATGAAATTCATTTATTATAAATCAGAATCTGCAGTACATTAATCAACACATTATTCATCATTATATATCTACATAACTCATTTTCCATTGTAATTGCAATGAATTGCTCCGTATTTCCATAAATTTTCTAGGAGTAAATACTTCGAATTATCCGAAAAAAATTCAAAACCCGGCCGATCCAAATGGCATTTGTAGTGAACAAAACAGGTTCGCGGCATGTTTTCGCGGGATTCTCCTGTTTCCGCTGCCTTTATTTCATCAATTCTTTATCATCATATCATCATTTGTTCACCCCACCGTCTTCATTAGCCTTAGCAGCAAAAATGTGGGACGTTCAACTAAAAAATAAGTCAACAAAAATATTTTTTATCAATGAAAAAGTCCTTTCAACACCACAGTGTGTTACAGGCTACTTAGCACTGCAGTTTCAAAAGGTTTATACTTTTCATATGTATGTAAATATATTAACAACTTTAGAACTAGATATCAGCTTGCTACCTTCTCCATAGAGAATATTACATCATCTTCAGGAAATGTTGGTCAGTCCTTTTTAATCTCTACTTTTTAAAATTTTGTCTGACATAAACCTTCCTACGGTACCTGGTGGTGGATCATTTGCAATTCTCGTAGCAAATACAACTCTAATGCATTGTACAGCGGGAGTCTTCTTGTTTCTATTACATACATAGTAGGTGACGGTTTGCCAAAATTACACTTAAAACAAACTAATTTTCCCTCTTGACCAGGGGGGGGCAGCCTGCTTCCCGCCTTTGCCACAGGCACAGGCTCCACATTTTTTTCTTAAAAGTGTTACAATTTAAAGAGAATAATTACATAGGTGACTGATATGATCCACTTTATATTGCAAAGTTAATTCTCCAGGAAACAGAAAAAGTTCAAAAAATTTTCGATGTTCGTCCCATATTGATATGTCTTGCATGGCAGGTTTATTTTGTAAATCAACTTAATCAACTACTATCTTTTATTTAAATAACATTTTTCAATTTCTATTTCCTAGAAAACAGCTCAAAAACTAATTTTCGTTAAATTTTCCAAATCTACTGTAAAAATTGTTCTTAACGTTTTGTTCAAATAATTTCAAGTTCATTAAAATACTAGTTATCTAAATATGAACAAACATTAGAAAAATTTTACCACTAGTCACTCCCATAATAACGTAAGTACGAGAACAAATGTTCACTGCTCTTGTACACTTGTTTTTTAAACCATATTGATCAATAAATTTCCTCTGATAATGCTTCTCTAGAAATTTCCTGAATTTGGTGTTATTTAGTTTTTTCAACAGTGTTCAGTTCAAGTGAAACACATAACCATACGGATTAATTTGTTATGGGTTCCGAATAACGTTACTACTACGTTTTGTTAAGTTATGAATCCCTGATTATTAGTTATGGGTACAGTACCGTTCTCCCTCTACCGCAGGACAGTAACGTTATTGTGGCCAATAACGTTATTTCTTTTGTGTTAAGCACACTGCATTTCGTTATGTACCGGAATTCATTTCGTTACTGCAATAACGTTACACGGCATAACGTTTCATGCGATAATAACGTTAGACCAGTACCGTTATTCCTTCTTTGTTACCCAATACTGTCACCTTAGGTATCGTAACTGATTTCTTTACTGCGGTAACGGTACACCGTATAACGTTTTAACCGATAATAATGTTATTCCGGTATCGCAGGACAATAATGGTACTATTCAAGAGGAACGCGTAACAGAACGGTCTAATTCGTTAAGGGTCCCGTATAACGTTAGTAATACGTTACGTTAAATATCCCTGGTCATAGATTGCTCCTCATACTGCCTAGTATGTAGCAGTCGCCCAGTCGGAACGGGCTGATATCTCATCCCTGACTGATTTTTACTTTATTTTATTTGTCTAACATATAATTAAACAAAGTTGTTATGTGAGTCAGAAGGATGACGCTGCTACTAGCTTTAACCATTGCACCATTAAGAAGTAAAATGTAATTACCGATTTCGCTAATTATCCTTACGCAGGAAACAGCCAGTCTGCACCCAGCCACTATCTCGCAAATATCTATGTGTAATAACGTGTAAATATTTGTTGTGAACTTTTGAATCCGTGCTTAGCTATCATCCGGTTCACATCTCAGAGTAAAAGTTCGCCAACTTGTGAAGTTCTAAACGTACGAAGACATGCCGAAATGTAATGCCTCTGAATTTCTTATATGAAAACTCTTAGAGTATTTCCAATTGCGTAATAACACCCTGTGGCTGTGGCTTAGGATTGCTGACAAGTCACCGAGCGTGTGTTTCTTTACTTAAGGGTTAAAGGATGAATAGAGACTGTGGAACTTTTAAAATGTTTCGTCACACCGATAACAAGAAGGTGTTTGCAACACTTAGCGTGACTGACATTGTGTTGTTTGACCAAGTCAACTGAGGTGATATTTCACGGTAAGTTTCTTTTAGATTACGTTTTGGAACAATGACGTGTTGTTAAATAATTGTACTAATTTAGTCACGTTAACCTCACATGACAATAAATGTAACTTTTGTATCGTTCATTCAATATTAAGATTAGCGGGTTACTACTTATATAATCTAGAAATAGTCTGTTTCTAGTGGCCTTTAAATACATTAAAATGAGGGTAATGCTCCAGAAGACAGACCCGTTAGGGAAAAAACACTTTAAGAACGGAAGAGTTACTTTATATGTGCTATTATGCATAGAATAATGCAGGTAAACGAACAGAAAGTGTTGCATTACCTATTTAAGTACAGGTATGTAATTATCATGGCCACATTGCCTGCTGTATGGGGAAAGAGGAGGGGCACGAAGAAGCTGTCCCATTCATATTAATTTATATTTCGTCAACAGTTCCAAAAGCCTGCCGATCCTTTCGTTGATATGCCACACTGACAAATTACGCCTTAAAACACAGTTTTTAGAGTATTTTCAAATTATATTAATCCAGAAAATAGTAAAAATTGACAACGTGAAGGAAACTGAAAACCATAGAATAAGATGAATACCCGTAAATTCACTACGGCGGACCTGTTTATCTGCCGTAAGCCAATAGCAGTATAGCTTGTTCAGTGGAATGTTAGAAGGCAGAGCTGACAACATTTGCAGTTCAAGTCACGATTTGACCACTTGCTATAATGGAAATGACGCAAGAAATTAACAAGATTAGTGTCATGTCACACGAATGTAGTAGCCTTGGCCTGTAGAGTACGAAGTAAGGAACTGAGAGGTTACTTGACGCAAGCATTTACGTATGATGTGAGTTCATTGCCTGGATCGCCGCTACATGAGTGGGAAAGAAAAGGGAATTGTGAGTCACAGGTCCGCTGCTTTCACTCAGATAGGAAAGGTTTTCGATTTTAAATGAAAAAAAAAGAATTACGTGTGAACAGTGCTACAGGAATCACACTTTGTCATTCAAACCCCAAAAACTTCAAGCTGGAAGTGTAAGTTATAGAAACATGACTCCCCTTACCCCAACAACATTCTTTGATTTACCGACAGTGCTAATTAGTCACTGAAAAACTGATTTACTGACTGCCATACTAATATATTCTAAGTTAATAGTTATCTTATTCTAATGAAAAAATATTGCGGTGGAGTGTTTTTTATTAAATCTTCTGGAGTTTACCAAAGACAGTGCGTGGAAATTTTAAACATTTCATTCTATGCAGGCTACTTTCTCCGTTTTAAGATTACACTTTAGAGGAGACACATTCTACAAAACCACCTTATGGAGACCACTTTCATTCTTTTACTTTAACGGATAATATTTATGATAATTTAGTTCTGTAATGCGACAACATTTCAACAGTGAAAATTTCACATTTTTATTTCCTCCTTTAAGGAACTATTACAGAGCTAAAAACTCGAAGAAGACCCTCGCAAGTGTCAATTAAATTATTTTTTTTCATAGTAAAGTTGCAAAACTGGACTCATACAATGAAGAGCTTGGAGAAAGTGGTGAAGATTTGTCAGAAATACAGTTTCACTTATGTTCACAGTCTGATGTAGTCAGTTCAGAAGAAAGGTACGATTGTGGTAGCG
The DNA here is from genome assembly GCF_021461395.2 of Schistocerca americana. NCBI lineage: Eukaryota > Metazoa > Arthropoda > Insecta > Orthoptera > Acrididae > Schistocerca > Schistocerca americana. The sequence goes on from NC_060130.1 coordinate 569,989,909, forward strand.
TTCCTCCATTTCCGAGTCCAGCTGTAAAAAATTACATTTCTGCGTTTACTGAGAGAAGTATCTTAAGCGATGCTCACCCATTTGAAATATTAAGCAATATATGGGTAACTACGCTGAGAAAGAATGCATTTGAATTTGGCTGTCACATAACATGCAATTTGTAGGTGCTAAATACTCGTGATTTACGGAGCGGTTTAGATCAACATCAATAACCCTCGCAATTTTTCTGCAACAATGCTTTCATTTCCATTCACTTGTATGAGACTTTCAGTAGATGCAACTTGTGTTCCACTTCTAAAGTTTGGAACATGACAGTTCAGCTGCTAATATTTTGAGATACAGACCTGAATGACTATCTTGCACTAGAACAGAATTGAACCCCTCCCTGGCCTCCGAAATAAAAAAGGAATATTAACACCCCTGCTTTCCAAGCATGCAGCTCTACAGAAATATTAGTATGAGTCTACCCATCTCAAGCAACAAATGATTAATAATTCGATAACCCCACCTAACATGCAATGCCATATTAAGTAAATATGAAATATGCATCGTCAGACTTGTTCATCGCCATACATAGCTGACCCCATATCGACTAAAACTAAACTCCGTCCGGACAGGCCTTTGAAGGCACGGCACCGAACGACCGACGCGTCCTCCTCAGCCCACTGACGGCAATGGAAACGGATATGGAGGGGCATATGGTCAGCACACCGCTCTCCCAGCCATAGTAAGTTTTCGTGACCGGAGCCGCTACTTCCCAATCAAGTAGCTCCTCAATTGGTCTCACAAGGGCTGTGTGCATTTGGCCAGCCAACGGTGCTCGGCAGACCGGACGGTCACCTATCCAAGTGCTTGCCAAGTTCAACAGCGTTTACCTTCGGTGATCTGACGGGAACCAGATTACTGCAAAGCTCAATGTTCGACCGGTCACGGCTCGCCTGTTGACGGGGGTACCAAGCCGCTCGTGTCCGACCCCACACGACTCGTCTCGGTCACGTACTCGCCCCATGTCTGTTGTCCGGATTCCGGACACGCCGATAACCGAGCATGACCGGTCACTGCTGACGTCTCACCTCTCCTCGCCCTCGCTCAGTGCACTGTACTGTACAAATCCAAAGCCTCTCTCTCTCTCTCTCTCTCTCTCTCTCTCACACACACACACACACACATACACGCACGCACGCACGCACACACACACACACACACACACACACACACACACACACACAATGCATTTATCTCTGTCTCTCTTTCTTTTAATACAAAAGTAACGTTTCCAAGAACGGGTAAGTGACACACCTAAATTCATAAAGCACTTTGAAAGTAAAATGGTATTTCAATACAATCGCAGATAGAAGACGAGTCTCATTTCCAAACAGGAGATATGTTTTTCCTTTCATTAATAGGAAACATTAAATAAGAGCTGTCCCTGTAATCTAGAAGACAACCATCTTCATAAAGAAAGCATACAAAGAACATTAAACATTTACAGACGTAACTTGTCATACTTTTCACTTGCTTGCAACACAAACAAAATTATAGTTATTGTTGATCAGCAGTAAATCACTAACGCGTTTCGGATTTAATTGGCTGCGGCGATTTGTTAGTAACATTCCGGCTTTACTAAAGCATCTTTCACTAGGTGCGCGCAGTCCGGAACCGCGCGACTGCTACGGTCGCAGGTTCGAATCCTGCCTCGGGCATGGATGTGTGTGATGTCCTTAGGTTAGTTAGGTTTAAGTAGTTCTAAGTTCTAGGGGACTTATGACCACAGCAGTTGAGTCCCATAGTGCTCAGAGCCATTTGAGCCATTTTTTCTCACAAATGAAAATCAAGGCTCGATTTTTAGTCCTTTGTACCTCCTGTTAAAAAATACGTATCTGTTAGTACACATCAGTTACGCTAGTTAATTATAAATCCATCGCGTATCATAATGAAAAGTGCTTTTAACTGCAGTAATTACCCACCTGACTGTCAGTGTCATTGACATTTGTTGCAGTTTGGGAAACCAAAGAAGAACTAACTCAATTGTCGGTTCTTTTTCGCCTTCTAATTCATTTGTGGCCACTTTAAATGGTCTCAGAAAAGGCGCAATTTTTCCTGCAAGCTCATTATCATATCCTTGCAATCTGTAAGCGGAGTCCTTTTCCGTCAGCAAAGCAGCAACTTCGTTATACTGAGTGTGTAAGGATTCCAACATAGTGTACAAGCTGTTCCAGCGTGTGCAGACTTCTTGTTTCAACAATGATTTCAAAGACGAACAGAGACCATTTTTCTTATTGTACTTTACAATGCATTTTGCAGTATTTATTGTTGACGCGATGTTCGGGGCATGATTTAACAAGAAGTTATCTTAATCGAAAGTATGGCTAAGTGCTGTGTTTATACAATGAGCAGCACAAGGAATCCTTTCGTGATTTTCCAAAGCCTGTATTATATTGGCACCCTAATCGGAGACAAAAACAAAACTGTGCAACATGTCCGGCGAAATGCCCCAATCAGCCATCCTCTCTTCAATTTCTTTCATAATATTTACTCCCGTCTTCTTAAAGTCCGGAAATTTTGTTGTAAATAAAACATCGTTCTCAAGAGAACAATCTGCGTTAATGTAATGTGTTGTAAGCATCAAATAGTGCACCTGATTATGCGAATCAGTCCACATATCAACTGTCGCGGCACATGTTTTATTAATAACTCCCGCAATAACAGAAGGCATTATGCTGTTTCCTATTGCATCAACTTGTTCTTTGACACGTCTGCTTATAGTCGAGGGATGTGGCATGACATCTGCCACGTTAACTTCTCCATAATGCGCACCTAGATGTATTAATTCTTGGCCTAGATCTGTGAAACCTTCACCGGAAACAGCATTAAAAGGTCTCGTATCTTAAGCACACATTGCAACACACTTTGCTCTAATACTATTTTTTATTACTGCCGTTATCCCTGAAGAAGCTGTATCTTTGTAAGGTTTCTTGCAACTGTGTTTCTTTAAATGAGAGGTTCCCGACTGGAAACACAATAATGTGGAGCAGTTTATGCACGATACGTACCAAGTAGATCTACTGTTTTCGCCTACAACCAACAGAAATGTACTCCATACTTGGTTTTTTTAGACCTTCCCGTTTCTTCAATGTGTAAACATTGGTTTCAACGTCTTACTGCACTGGCTTTCTCGCGCTGCATAATTACAAAGAGAGACACACCACAAATGAGAAGCCCGTACTGGCTGCAATCTTACACGGATAATGACACGTTTAATGTGTTTGAAGTTAAATGCTACATATTCGGTCACGGCTTCTATGCTCGGTCACAAGAACTAGTGCGGGCAGCCTATCCAGTTAGGGTGTGCTCGCCACATCTTGTATTGTGTGCTCACTTACTCGGTCATGCAGGACTCTAGCGGGAACCAATGTTAGCACTGCGGCATTAATCACGTAACAGTTGCATGATCAAGCAGAAAATTGACTTCACGGAACGTACCATATGTTTTTGTGACCGTAAACCTATCCTATGTTGTGCCGATTTTATTTTCACACAATTTTGCTTGGAGACTGCGTACTCTAATAAATTAAACTCTTGTCGTTTGTTGCCCTTGTCAGTATCTCTTGCTGCAAAACTCTTCCTTCTATGTCTCGGCAGTTACACATCTAACAGCAAAATGACCAGGCACAAAAAACAAAGTTATGACAGACCAATCTTCGCAGCCGGCCGCGGTGGTCGTGCGGTTCTAGGCGCTCCAGTCCGGAGCCGCGCTGCTGCTACGGTCGCAGGTTCGAATCCTGCCTCGGGCATGGATGTGTGTGATGTCCTTAGGTTAGTTAAGTTTAATTAGTTCTAAGTTCTAGGGGACTGATGACCACAGCAGTTGAGCCCCATAGTGCTCAGAGCCATTTGAACCAATCTTCGCGTTAACTAATTTTCTGGACTTTCTGTTTAGCAAGGGCAGCCTCGTGCCTACCCTTGAGTGCGTTGACATAACTCAATTTGAAAGCCTATCACAGTTATCTGCCCACAAACATACACAGATAATTATTACAAAAAAAAGCACATTTAAGATCTACGGTCGTCCAACGTGATATTTAATGCAAGAATATTAAAAATCACCTGTCATTTGCATTTTGTTTATATTATTAGTATGATTTCCATTCAAGACCAGGCACGACCACCTTCCAAAAATGTCAACATGAACAAACCTATAATTACACTACTGGCCATTAAAATTGCTACACCAAGAAGAAATGCAGATGATAAACAGGTATTCATTGCACTAATATATTATACTAGAACTGACATGTGATTACATTTTCACGCAATTTGGGTGCATAGATCATGAGAAATAAGTACCGAGAACAACCACCTCTGGCCGTAATAACGGCCTTGATACGCCTGGGCATTGAGTCAAACAGAGCTTGGATTGCCTGTACAGGTACAGCTGCCCATGCAGCTTCAACACGATACCACAGTTCATCAAGAGTAGTGACTGGCGTATTGTGACGAGCCAGTTGCTCGGCCACCATTGACCAGTCATTATCAATTGGTGAGAAATCTGGAGAATGTGCTGGCCAGAGCAGCAGTCGAACATTTTCTGTATCCAGAAAGGCCCGTACAGGACCTGCAACATGCGGTCGTGCATTATCCTGCTGAAATGTAGTGTTTCGCAGGGTTCGAATGAAGGGTATAGCCACGGGTCGTAACACATCTGAAATGCAACGTCCACTCTTCAAAGTGCCGTCAATGCGAACAAGAGGTGACCGAGACGTGTGACCAATGGCACCCCATACCATCAAGCTAGGTGATACGCCAGTATGGCGATGGCGAATACACGCTCACAATGTGCGTTCACCACGATGTCGCCAAACACGGATGCGACCATCATGATGCTGTTAACAGAACCTGGATTCATCCGAAAAAATGACGTTTTGCCATTCGTGCACCCAGGTTCGTCGTTGAGTACACCATCGCAGGCGCTACTGTCTGTGATGCAGCGTCAAGGGTAGCCGCAGCCATGGTCTCCGAGCTGATAGTCCATGCTGCTGCAAACGTCGTCGAACTGTTCGTGCAGATGGTTGTTATCTAGTAAACGTCCCCATCTGTTGACTCAGGAATCGAGACGTGGCTGCACGATCCGTTACAGCCGTGCGGATAAGATGCCTGTCATCTCGACTGCTAGTGATATGAGGTCGTTGGGATCCAGCACGGCGTTCCGTATTACCCTCCTGAACCCACCGATTCCATATTCTGCTAACAGTCATTGGACCTCGACCAACGCGAGCAGCAATATCGCGATACGATAAACAGCAATCGCGATAGGCTACAATCCGACCTTTATTAAAGATGGAAACGTGATGGTACGCATTTATCCTCCTTACACGAGGTATCACAACAACGTTTCACCAGGCAACACCGGTCAACTCCTGTTTGTGTATGAGAAATCGGTTGGAAATTTTCCTTATGTCAGCAAGTTGTAGGTGTCGCCACCGGCGCCAACATTGTGTGAATGCTCTGAAAAGCTAATCATTTGCATATCACAGCACCTTCTTCCTGTCGGTTAAATTTCGCTTCTGTAGCACGTCATCTTCGTGGTGTAACAATTTTAATGGCCAGTAGTGTAATAATGATCTGCATTTGCCGTTAAGAAATTTTAAAAGAAACACTACATTAATCAGGAGCAAGCATGATTACCTTCTACATGTGCCAGTGTTTACGAGCTAAAGTTAATAGTGATCTCCAGTTATCGTTAAAATATTTAAATAAAAGAGAAAAGCAAATTATCAAAGCAAGCATGATCACCAGCTCCATGTATCTAAGTAAACAAAGATAGTGAGTTACAGATGGCCTGCATTTACCTTTACTTACAAATAACACTAAAGTCATTAGGTTTGAAGAAAAAAACCTTAGGACATATTTTTATATTCAGAATATTTTCACCGATGAAACATCATGGACAAAACATTGAAACAAAGCAAATAAAATCATATGTAGTAACTTCATATATGACAACTGAACAAGAACGAACACAAAAGAACATGAATAGAAACAAAAAAACATATTAATTTTCTACTCTTTCATTGCACACGTACGCAGAACTGAGACGTTTTCGTGACACAGGAACTCTAAGTTTCAGAGGGAATAACACTCTCTTTTGATGGGATGCATTGGAATGAAACTGAGTGCGACATCACACCACTACACGAATTATTCTGATGTATTAGTCAGTGAACTCTTTCGACTCAAAGACGAGTTAATGTACTAGCATTTGATTAAGTGCTGCATTCCGATGGCTCAGGTATGGCGATTGCTCAACTGCGGGTGGAGCTAGCATACTGACTGCTACAATTCCGCTGGGTTCTTATAACTATTCCTCTCGTCAGTGGGCTGGTGCGGAAAACAACTGGATGATGCCCAACGTACAAGATCAGGAGGAGATGTGAAACTAGTGCTTCTACACTTCGTGAGCACATGGCCCCTGAATGCGATCGTGTTCTACATCTACATCTACATGGATACTCTGTAAATCACATTTAAGTGCCTGGCAAAGGTTTCATCGAACCACATTCACAGTTCTCTATTATTCCAATCTCGTATAACGCGCGGAAAGAACGAACACCTATATCCTTCCGTACGAGCTCTGATTTCCTGTATTTTATCGTGGTGATCGTTTCTCCCTATGTAGGTCGGTGTCAACAAAACATTTTCGCATTCTGAGGAGAAAGTTGGTGATTGGAATTTCGTGAGAAGATTCCGTCGCAACGAAAATCGCCTTTCTTTTAATGATGTCCTGCCCAAATCCTGTATCACTTCTGTGACGCTCTCTCCCATATTTCGCAATAATACAAAACATGCTGCCCTTCTTTGAACCTTTTCGATGTACTCTGTCAGTCCTATCTAGTTATGATCCCATACCGCGCAGCAGTATTCTAATAGAGGACGGACAAGCGTAGTGTAGGCAGCCTCCTTAGTAGATCTCTTACATTTTCTAAGTGTCCTGCCAATAAAACGCAGTGTTTGGTTAACCTTCCACAAAACATTTTCTATGTGTTCTTTCCCATTTAAGTAGTTCGTAATTGTAATACCTAGGTATTTATTAGGATTTACGGCTTTTAGATTAGACTGATTTATCGTGTAACCGAAGTTTAACGAGTTCCTTTTAGCACTCATGTGGATGACCTCACACTTTTCGTTCTTTAGGGTCAACTGCCAAATTTCGCACCATTCAGATATTTTTTCTAAATCGTTTTGCCGTTTGTTTTGATCTTCTGATGGCTTTATTAGTCGATAAACGACAGCGTCATCTGCAAGCAACAGCTGTCCTCGATGGTGAGTGCTCATGAGAGGTGAGGGTATCATCTGGAGTGCCCCAGGGAAGTGTGGTAGGTCCGCTGTTGTTTTCTATCTACATAAATGATCTTTTGGATAGGGTGGATAGCAATGTGCGGCTGTTTGCTGATGATGCTGTGGTGTACGGGAAGGTGTCGTCGTTGAGTGATTGTAGGAGGATACAAGATGACTTGGACAGGAGTTGTGATTGGTGTAAAGAATGGCAGCCAACTCAAAATATCGATAAATGTAAATTAATGCAGATGAATAGGAAAAAGAATCCTGTAATGTTTGATACTCCATTAGTAGTGTAGCGCTTGGCACAGTCACGTCGATTAAATATTTGGGCGTAACATTGCAGAGCGATATGAAGTGGGACAAGCATGTAATGGCAGTTGTGGGGAAGGCGGATAGTCATCTTCGGTTCATTGGTAGAATTTTGGGAAGATGTTTTTCATCTGTAAAGGAGACCGCTTATAAAACACAATGCTCGCGGTCTTGATGCCAACTTTCACGAACTCTAGAGGAGTAGTAATGTAGCATAGTGCGGTAGATTTGAGTGTCATATATTACAGATTACCGCACCTATGTTACGTTTAATAGCATTCAAAGAAAAATAGCCAATATATCAGCGATATGTCAAAATTTAGCACGTCCACGCGCTCTTGTGCTTTTACACAGCAGCTGCCACTGGAATTGCAGTTCAGATTCTATACGAACCTGCGTATCTACCGATAACTGCTTGTGTGAGCTATTTTTCTTGTTGAAGGAAGGCAAGGCCACATCACCGTTAGTAGAACTACGTTTACTGAATCACTGGCTTTTCAAGGAGCTCTGAGCCGATGACTACTTCACTTAATTACTTCAGAATAAGGCTGTTTACAATTTTGTAGACCACAGACACATAAGTGTTGCAACATATCAGGCTCTGCAACATGTGAGAAACGAACCTGCTGTCTAGGCCAGTTAACCTGTGAAGTTTACCGTTACATGCCAAAAATTAATGGTACACTGACCCTACTTTTCGCTTCACATGGGAGTTCTCCTCTGAAGATTCATATGGAAATGAGTTGCAACGGTTTCTACAAAACTGCAGGGCGAGGAGTGTCACCGATCCATAACGTCTAAATACTTTACTTCTTTCCTCCAGTATGAAGTTTGTCCAACATACCAACATGTGAGCATGTATATTGTCTGTGTAATACTTAACCATGAGTCGCAAATGTATAACCGTACTTCTACGTAAAAATTACAAATAGAAAAACTTAATTGAGTCGCAAATGTCTAACCGTACTTCCGTATAAAAATTGCAAATAGAAAAACTTAATAAAGTGTCATACAATAAACATAAATGCAAACCCTATAATTGTGATTCCATCAAAATTAAACAGGAACAATACGAACAACTTATATTACGTTTGGAAAGGTACCAAGGGGCAAAACACTGATTATTTTTTCCTTTACATGTCATTTACAGACAAGTTTACGATTTCTTCATAGTCTAGTTTCACCGTCAAGTATGATTCAACAGCAAGGTCATCTAGATTCATATAGTCGTCCATGTGAAAATCGTAAGTGTATCGGCTACTCCCTACTGATATAGGCACATGTTCGATGTAAAAAAAGTTAACAAATATGCGATGATAAGTTAATTCGTCATTTGATTCGCATAAGTTAAAAAATTCTGTTCATAATAGACACATGGAAAGTTACAAAAATACGTTATTTTGTCTATGAATAGGAAAATATGTGCATGAATATCTTTTGTTAACAGTTTGTTAACAAAGTTAACGAAACCATGGTGGTGTGGACGCACAGTCAGTGAAAGAATTCGTGAGACCCCCACCTATTCATTATGCTCAACTGTGAAGCTCAGCTGTATGACACAGAGCATGCTACCAACATACTGTCAGTCCAAGACGAAACTAAAGGTGAGAGGAAGACAGTTTCTACGAGCGTTACAGCCAGTAGTAGCAAATCTCTTTGGGAAGCATGCGTTTTTCTGCAGTATGAAGTAAGTATTAACTGTATTTTTCTTACTTGTCACTTCTTCTTCCGTGTGATTTTGCTTTTAGGAAGCTTTAATTTTCGAGTACTGGTAAGTGTGTTCCATAGATTTCTTGTTTGCTTTGAATACAGTCAGCTGTAGTGCCAGTAGTGCTAGCGTTTGTTTTGAATACAGTCCAGAGACAGGTAGTGCTTATTTTCATTGTTTTCAACAAGAAGTGTCTAGTAACCACAGTTGAGTCAGCTATCAGCCGCCTTTAGTGAATTAGTAGTCTAGTTAAAAGTTGATTAACTCTCTAATGTAAACTGTTGATTTCTTGGGATGGATAGGATGTGTGACTGCTGTGTACGGACGCAGGAGGAGCTGGCCACTGTTCGCGAACAACTGAACGTGTTGATGGCCGCAGTCAGCCGTCTTCAGGCTGCTGCTCGGGGTGTAGCGGCAGTGAGGAGTCTGGTGCGTCGCATGGTGCACCCTAGGTGGTACATGCTTCACCCACGGTCCCTGCTGTCGAGAAATCTTCGCGGGTACCGGGCGCGGTTGGGCCACCCTCTCCCCAAGGGGAGTGGCGGGTTCAGCGGCGTTCGCGGCGCACGAGGCGGAAGGTCAATGTGGCGGCTGGTTCAAAATGGTTCAAATGACTCTGAGCACTATGCGACTTAACTTCGGAGGTCATCAGTCGCCTAGAACTTAGAACTAATGAAACCTAACTAACCTAAGGACATCACACACATCCATGCCCGAGGCAGGATTCGAACCTGCGACCGTAGCCGTCGCTCGGTTCCAGACTGTAGCGCCTAGAACCGCACGGCCACTCCGGCCGGCGTGGAGGCTGGCCGTGTGGCATCGCCCGCTCTGCCTGTGAGTGGACATGTGGCCGCTCCTTCAGCAAGGTCCGAGCAGGCAGACGGAGGGAGGGGTTTATTAGTGACTGGGAGCTCCAACGTTAGGGTTGCGTTGTGGGTTGTTTGTGGGGGGGGGGGGGGGGGAGACCAGACAGCGAGGTCATCGGTCTCATCGGATGAGGGAAGGACGGGGAAGGAAGTCGGCCGTGCCCTTTGAAAGGAACCATCCCGGCATTTGCCCGGAGCGATTTAGGGAAATCACGGAAAACCTAAATCAGGATGGCCGGACACGGGATTGAAACGTCGTCCTTCCGAATGCGAGTCCAGTGTGCTAGCTACTGCGCCACCTCGCTCGGTCCCAACGTTAGGCGGGTGATGGAGCCCCTTAGAGAAATAGCGAAAAGGTCGGGGAAGAAGGCCAGTGTTCACTCTGTGTGCTTGCTGGGGGGTCTCATCTGAGTCGTGGAGGAGGCCCAGCTGGCGGCGATACAGAGCACTGGGTGCACCCGACTGCAAACTGTTGCTCATGTCGGCACCAATGACTCCTGCCGTCTCGGTTCAGAGGTCATCCTCAGTTCATATAGGCGGTTGGTGGAGTTGGTGAAGGCGGAAAGCCTCGCTCGCGGGGTTGAATTTGAGCTAACCATTTGTAGTATCGTTCCTACAACCGATCGCGATCCTCTTGTTCGGAGCCGAGTGGAAGGCTTAAACCAGAGGCTCAGACGATTCTGCGGAGATCTGGGGTGCAAATTTCTCGACCTCCGCTATCGGGTGGAGCAATGTAAGGTCCCCCTGAATAGGTCAGGCGTGGACTACACGCAGGAAGCGCTTACAACGGTAGCGGTGTACGTGTGGAGTGCACATGTGGGTTTTTTTAGGTTAGAGAATTCCCTCCCTAGGCCCGACAAGACGCCTCCTGAGACGCGACAAGGTAGTAGTAGGCAAAACGCAACAGGGAATAACAATATTAATGTGGTAATAGTAAACTGCAGGAGCGTCTACAGAAAGGTCCCAGAACTTCTCTCATTAATAAACGGTCACAATGCCCACATAGCACTAGGGACAGAAAGTTCGCTGAAACCAGATATAAACAGTAATGACATTCTAAACTCAGATTGGAATGTATACCGCAGAGACAGGCTGGACAGTGAAGGGGGAGGCGTGTTTAAAGCGATAAGAAGTGCAATAGTATCGAAGGAAATTGACGGAGATCCGAAATGTGAAATAATTTGGGTGAAGGTCACGGTTAAAGCAGGCTCAAACATGGTAATTGGATGTCTCTATAGGCCCCCTGGCTCAGCAGCTGTTGTGGCAGAGCACCTGAAGGAAAATTTGGAAAATATTTCGAGTAGATTTCCCGACCATGTTATAGTTCTGGGTGGAGATTGTAATTTGCCGGATATAGTCTGGGAGACTCAAACGTTTATAACGGGTGGCAGGGACAAAGAATCCAGCGAAATTTTTTTAAGTGCAGTTAAACAGAGAACTGACTCGTGGCGATAACATATTAGACCTTCTGGTGACAAACAGACCCGAACTATTTGAAACAGTTAACGCAGAACAAGGAATCAGCGATTATAAAGCTGTTACTGCATCGATGATTTCAGCCGTAAATATAAATATTAAAAAAGGTAGGAAGATTTTTCTGTTTAGCAAAAGTGACAAAAAGCAGATTTCAGAGTACCTGACGGCTCAACACAAAAGTTTTGTCTCAAGTACAGATAGTGTTGACGATCAGTGGACAAAGTTCAAAACCATCATACAATATGCATTAGATGCGTATGTGCCAAGCAAGATCATAAGAGATGGAAAAGAGCCGCCGTGGTACAACAACCGAGTTAGAAAACTGCTGTGGAAGCAAAGGGAACTTCACAGCAAGCATAAACATAGCCAAAGCCTTGCAGACAAACAAAAATTACGCGAAACGAAATGTAGTGTGAGGAGGGCTATGCGAGAGGCGTTCAATGAATTCGAAAATAATGTTCTGTGTACTGACGTGGCAGAAAATCCTAAGAAATTTTGGTCTTATGTCAAAGCGGTAGGTGGATCAAAACAAAATGTCCAGACACTCTGTGACCAAAATGGTATTGAAACAGAGGATGACGGACTAAAGGCCGAGATACTAAATGTCTTTTTCCAAAGCTGTTTCACAGAGGAAGACTGCACTGTAGTTCCTTCTCTAGATTGTCGCCCATATGACAAAATGGTAGATATCGAAATAGATGACAGAGGGATAGAAAAACAACTAAATTCGCTCAAAAGAGGGAAGGCCACTGGACCTGATGGGATACCAGTTCGATTTTACACAGAATACGGGAAGGAACTTGCCCCCCTTCTTGCAGCGGTGTACCGTAGGTCTCTAGAAGAGCGTAGCGTTCCAAAGGATTGGAAAAGGGCACAGGTCATCCCCGTTTTCAAGAAGGGACGTCGAATAGATGTGCAGAACTATAGACCTATATCTCTAACGTCGATCAGTTGTAGAATTTTAGAACGTGTATTATGTTCGAGTATAGTGACTTTTCTGGAGACTAGAAATCTACTCTGTAGGAATCAGCATGGTTTTCGAAAAAGACGATCGTGTGAAACCCAGCTCGCGCTATTCTTCCACGAGACTCAGAGGGCCATAGACACGGGTTCCCAGGTAGATGCCGTGTTTCTTGACTTCCACAAGGCGTTCGATACAGTTCCCCCACAGTCGTTTAATGAACAAAGCAAGAGCATACGGACTATCGGACCAATTGTGTGATTGGACTGAGGAGTTCCTAGTTAACAGAACGCAGCATGTCATTCTCAGTGGAGAGAAGTCTTCGAAGTAAGAGTGATTTCACGTGTGCCGCAGGGGAGTGTCGTAGGACCGTTGCTAATCACTATATACATAAATGACCTTATGGATGACATTGGAAGTTCACTGAGGCTTTTTGCGGATGATGCTGTGGTATATCGAGAGGTTGTAACAATGGTAAATTGTACTGAAATGCAGGAGGATCTGCGGCGAATTGATGCATGGTGAAGGGAATGGCAATTGAATCTCAATGTAGACAAGTGTAATGTGCTGCGAATACATAGAAAGAAAGATCCTTTATCATTTAGCTACAATATAGCAGGTCAGCAACTGGAAGCAGTTAATTCCATAAATTACCTGGGAGTACGCATTAGGAGTGATTTAAAATGGAATGATCACATAAAGTTGATCGTCGGTAAAGCAGATGCCAGACTGAGATTCATTGGAAGAATCCTAAGGAAATGCAATCCGAAAATAAAGGAAGTAGGTTACAGTACACTCGTTCGCCAACTGCTTGAATATTCCTCACCAGTGTGGGATCCGTACCAGATAAGGTTGATAGAAGAGATAGAGAAGATCCAACAGAGAGCAGCGCGCTTCGTTACAGAATCATTTAGTAATCGCGAAAGCGTTACGGAGATGATAGACAAACTCCAGTGGAAGACTCTGCAGGAGAGACGCTCAGGAGCTCGGTACGGGCTTTTGTTGAAGTTTCGAGAACATACCTTCATCGCGGAGTCAAGCCGTATATTGCTCCCTCCTACGTATGTCTCGCGAAAAGACCATGAGGATAAAATCAGAGAGATTAGAGCCCACACAGAGGCATAACGACAATCTTTCATTCCACGAACAATACGAGACTGGAACAGAAGGGAGAGCCGATAGAGGTACTCAAAGTACCCTCCGCCACACACAGTCAGGAGGCTTACGGAGTATGCATGTAGATGTAGATGTAGATGTAGATGTAGACATAGCAAACAGATGTTTCAAATTGCTTTGCAAGGATTTTTTCCCAGAGCGTTGTGTGTGAATCTAGTGCGGCCTACATACTGTTGAAGCTGCTTTCTGCATTATAGCCTAGGTCTCTCTTTTTAATTTTTACCTCGCACACTTTCCTTCTTTAGGAAATTAGCTATTTCTTGGGTCCTCGGAATGTGTACAGTTTCAGTCAGATTGTACCACAGTTTATTGGTCACAGTCTGGTTCAGTACCTCCTCATTGGTTAGCCGACCAGCCCATCTAATCACCAACTTTCTTCCGTACCTCCACATTTCAAACGGTTCTTTTCTTATATGGCCGGACGCAGTGGCCGAGCGGTTCTAGGCGCTTGAGTATGGAACCGCGCTGCTGCTGCGGTCGCAGGTTCGAATCCTGCCTCGGGCATGGATGTGTGTGATGTCCTTCGTTTAGTTAGGTTTAAGTAGTTCTAAGTCTAGGGGACTGATGACCTCAGATGTTAAGTCCCATAGTACTTAGAGCCTTTTGATCCATTTGTCGTGTTTGTTTCGCCTTCAGGAAATACTTCCTTATACCTAAATTTGTATTCGACGTTATGAAACTGTCTTTTTCAGAATTTCTTTTCTTGCTATTGCCATTATGCATGTAGTATCTTCTCTACTTCGTCCACCATCAGGTATTTTTATGTCTTAATAACAAAATCCAGGATTACTGCATCCGTAACATATGTATTTCTAAATATAAACTAGAATAACACATTTATTTCAATAGCCCAAATGAGCCCTTACTGAAAATCATCTGACTGTAAATGGATTCTAACCTATGATCTCGTATGCACGAACTTACCCCTTTTTCACCAGTGCTCGAGAGCAACAAACAAAAAAACAGTGCTTTTCTAATGCGATTTTCTTGTCATTCGCTAAGAATTATGTCTTACAATTTTCCTTATTGGAAGACTACGTTATGAACTTAACCTATATTGCAAGTGGTTCGAACTGGTGAGCAAATATTCACACATTTGTTTATTGGAATCAGTTTTTTTTTTACGAATTTCTCAATTTGGTCCATTTGCTCTCATGTTATTGTGTCCACTCATGTGTGATGGAATTTTTAAATTTTAATTACACTTTTATCGATGATTTAAGCCTGAGTACCACACTGAGATTTTCAGAACTGTTAAAGCAATGAGTGCTATCAGAGCACAAAATTTCATTTAGTTACAGTTAGTATTCTGAAGTTAGTCAAAAAGAGGAAAAATTAAATTATTCAAAAACTGAGAACCCACAACTATAATATGTAACTGTCATTTCAAGGTACTACCATTATAAAAAATTTCATTAAATTCAATTGAGTTTCATCAAAAGATGAAAGCGACAAATAATTCATTATAATCGTTTTGACAGTAAAAAAATCGATATAAAAGTTCTGAGATACCTTTCCTGGGTAATAAAAGACGTATAGCATGATACCTGTTACTCCTCAAAAGGGATGTTCTACGTGCTGGTGGAAGTCTTCCAATTCGGCGACTTGCCTGTTGACAACAAATCCCAATAATGCTACCGGGGAATCCGAAACACTGTCTTTCCTGGCTTAGCTTCACATCATTGAGATGTGGAGGCCTGAGCTACTTCAAACAAAAAAAATCAAGGTTTGGCCTAGATTTTGTTCCCGACCTTCTTTCATCCTGTTCAAGTTCGGTGGTTGATTCTTCCACTCAGTTTTTTATTACAGAGGTCAACCGGCTCTCTGACCGAACACGCTTTTTTAAAAAAAAATATAAAAACCTTTATTAAAAAAAATAATGTTACACATTCCAAATACATACTAAGTTATACATACATGAAGTTATTTAAACAAAACGGTTTGATCATTTCAGTTACGCTGACGTTAAGGAAAGACAACAGAAGATTGTGTTACTGACTAAATTACCAGAAAGAATTAAATTAAACACCAAGAAAAAAAAATTTTAAGACATTCAAACTTCAACTTGAAGAAGTAAAATCTGCACTTTGAATTATGAGCTGCAATCTTTACAGAAGCATAATTAGTTCTTTATGATGGATATCAGCAAGTTGGTGGGATAATTTTAAATATAAAGCAGTTGAATAATCATGTTAGACAATTTCTGAAATACTTGAGAATGGCGGAAAGGAGATATATAATAAAATTGACTAGCCTTCCAACTACACTTTCTGGACATTAATTGAATCTATGTATCTGAGGTAGTCAGATCTATATAATCAGTCTTTCACTGCAAAAATGAACAGGGCAATGTGCCAGCCATTGAATATTACATTTATCAGATAGAATCTTATGATTTTAACCAATCAATAAGGACATTTCTATAAAAACTGTCTATTTCCAAATTTCTAGTATAAGCCAATAATGTACCTTTAATGTTTTGTGTTTAGCACTATTAGACACATAATCTCAATGTCACATAAGTTCTGTACATTAGCATATAAATTTAAAAAAACTACTCTCTGAAGTAGAAAAAGCGCACATCATAAATATACTGCAAAATCTTAAATAGTATCCTTAAGGTAACTACAATACATCACTGTCAACGCAGTCTTCTTTTTTTTTTAACCAATGCCCATTCTTTCAAATACAATTTTTAGCATATTACCGAACTTTTTCTTGTGATTCGAATAGCTTCTAATTTTGTGGAACTCACACAGCATGTGTACCTTGAACTCTATGATGCTATCGGATCCTAATTTGTGAAGGACGTAGTTAACAAAATTTCCCAGCAACCAGTACACAGCGTTATTTTTTGCTTCTGCGAAATAGCGTGCTTCAGGCCTGTGTATCAATGACAGCGATGTATACTCAGGGGATGTTCTTGTAATCAGAGCTATTTGCTCCCGGATCCACTTCCAACTATTCATGTGACCACTGCAAGTATATCTATGAATTACTGTGTCAACTAGATGGCATTGTTGACATAAATTTGTTTCACAGAGTCCGATTGCGTGCAGTCTTTCATTGGTGCTAACTGTGTTGTTAACTGTCTTGTACCATGACGTTTTTACAGTAGACGTGAGCACGTTAGAACTAATGTTTTTCCAAATCTCAGTCCACTCAATGTTTGGAAACTGTCGTTCTATTTTGTTTCTTCCTTCGCTTTTCTTTCGTTCCCGCATTATGGCTCTCGTTGTTAAGTGTCGGGACTGCCTGAGTTCAACACTGACATAACTTAACTCAACATAGAAAATCCTCACGTGCTGTAAGCGACTGTTGATATTCTGCACGTCAATCGGGGGAAGCAGGCTTGGAGGTTTAATTATCTCGAAAAGTTGGCTGGCTATGCTTTCTCGCAAGTCTCTTATTAAATTAACTTGCCCTTTGATAAAAAGAGCATAGGCTTTATCCGTTATATCAGTTAATCCTAGTCCACCATTTTTAGGATCTAAAGTGGCTACTTTAGCAGGTACTCTGATCACTTCACCTCTCCACAAAAAGTTTGTGATTTTGGACATTATTCTCCCCGCTATCATTCTCGGTATTGGAAACAGCTGGGCAGTATAATAAGCCTTAGCAAGGATGCACGAGTTGATATACTGTGTTCTTTGAACTTGGTTCATATATAGAATTAAATTCTCTACAATGGCTCCTTGCACTTTATCTGCTGCAACTTTCCAATTTAAAGCCGTCATTTTCATAGGGCATGCTGTCAGGGTGATCCCAAGTGTTTTATGTTGTCGGACTAATTTTGCCCACTCGACGTTGATATTATCAAAACCTCTGAGATTTAACATCTTACTTTTTCTTCCGTTCGCATTGGCTCCAGATTCTCCACAGTACGAATCAATCACTGTTGCTAAGGTGGTTACCTCGTCATTATCCCTAATAATGACCCCTATATCGTCAGCATAGGCTCTTATAACTGTTTTATTTCCTGATAATGTTAAGCCTTTTAATGTAGCATGGACATGTCGGAGGAAAGGTTCCAGCGAAATGGCGAAGAGCGACATGGACAGAGGACTTCCTTGAGGAACACCTCGTTGTATTTGCATCGGCCTGGATTGTTGACAATTGACCGCTATTTTAGCATTTATTCCAGTTGCTATGTTCTTAATCAACTGTATGACCCTATCGTTGAAACCTATTTTCTTCAATGTCTGTAGAAGATATTCATGGTTTACTACATCGAACGCTTTATAAAAATCTAAAAACAATAAAGCACACTTTATGTTTGTTACAGAAGTTATTGCAATGATATCTCTGAATTCCGCTAGATTTTGAAAAATGGTTCTGCCTTGCGCATGAAATGCTCTTGTTTATTATTCTAGCTATTAATTTATAATCAGAATTCAGCAGTGAAATTGGACGAAAATTATTTAAATCTTTGTTTCCATTATTTTTTGGCACCAGAACAATTTTACTCTCCTTAAACTCAGCCGGAATCATTTTACCCTGAATAACCTCATTTACAATGTCCGTGATTTTCTCACCTACCATTGGCCAGTAACGGATGTAAAACTCTGCTGGCAGACCATCCGGTCCTGGGGATTTTTTTGGTGGTGAGGCGCACAGAGTCTCATACACGTCTTCTCCACTGACAACCTCGAGAAAATTTTCGTTGTCATCTTCTGTCAGCTGTGGGTCTAGGATGTCAAGGAATTCTTCCAAGGAAGCGTCACTACTTTCATGTACAGAATATAGCTGGCAATAATAGCGATAAATCTCGTCCATGATATCCTGCTGGGTTCTGAGAATCGTACCGTGTTTTGTTCGAATTTCTTGAATAAAAGTCCTTCTCCCGTTTTTCGTATGCTTCACTAAATGATATAGGGAAGTAGTTTCATCTTCTGACACCGAATTTGCCTTTGATTTTATTTTCACCCTTCCATTTGACTTCTCTTGATATTAAGTAACTTGGCTTTGACTTTCTTGATGTCTGCTATCCAAAGTGAGGAACCTGCTGAGACTTGATCATATAGATGTCTCAAAACGGAATAGTAATACTCTATAGTGCATTTCATTTCCCTTGCGCTCTGGGCACTGAATTGAATAAGAACTTTCCTCAACTTTGGCTTTGCCATTTTAACCCAGCAGTCAATAGCAGTGGCATATCAACTACGGGCTCGCAGGCATATTGCCCATGTTTCTTTAATCAGATCTTCTAACTCATGATTTACTAACAAGGAAGTGTTCAAATTCCACTGATTCTTGAATCGGCGAACCGGCTGTCTTGTTAGATTTATGCAAGCTAAGACACGTGAATGGTCTGAAAAGTACGTAGGAATGGTTTCTACTTTTGTCACGGAAGTTACAAGATTTTTAGAAATATATAATCCATCAATCCGGCTACGTGATGTTGCCGTGACATAAGTGAACTCAACAGTGGAGGGGTATTTGATTTCCCACATATCCTTTAATTCTAAACCAGTAACTAAGTGTTTTAGTTCACTTGAAAAATTAAAATTAGGTAACTGATCTTTTCGATTTAAAACACAATTAAAATCACCTCCAAGTAATAACTGTCTTGGCGATTTCCTTAACAAGTATATCAAGTCATCTTTGAAGAAACGTGCCCTGTCAGCTCGATGAGAACTTCCTGAAGGGGCGTACAAGTTGATGATAGTCACATCATAGATATTTCGTCCTATTCCCCTTCCGGACTCCAGTCGTTCCACCTTGCTTGCTGTAATCCCTTCCCTCACCAAAATAGCTGTACCAACACTTGTTTCGGGAGACACATTTATGTAACTGACAAAACCGGGAATTACCAAATCCGAAATTAGAACTTCTTGTAACAGAGCAATATCAGTCGCGGATTCGTACAAAAATTCCTTAAGGGCCGATAATTTCAAACCGGTCGTGATTTTATTTATGTTTATAGTGGTGACAGAATAAGATTGCGTCATTGTGCTATCATTATGTAGTTGTTTTCATGAACTAATTTAGTTTACTGTGGTTCAGTGTTCAGTTAAGCTGTAACAGTTTTCTCGGAAGGCTGAACATGGAATAACACTTCAATCAGTTTATTACTTACTGTCCCGTATTTTTCTACTTCTGATGTTTTCCCTTGTACCGCAAGCAGACTGATTTCCTGGTAAACTTTCTGATTTTTCTTCCAGTGATTCGTGTACGACCGTTTCGGACTGAACATTCTTTGGGCTTGGGTCGCCCCTCCCGGATTTTCCCTTCCCTTGGTTACGAGCTACATTCTCATTTGGTTGCGTCGGTATTTTACTTCGCGGCTTATCTGGAGCAGCAGCAGACGCTTTAGCAATTTCGGTTGCCGGCGCCTGCCCTGAGGTGTTGACCGTGATTTCAGTTTGGCCACCACTTCCCCGTGCTTTATTAATTTCACTCACTTTCTGATCGAGGGAAACAAATGGAGACTGCAGTTTTGCAACATCTCCCTGAATTTGTTTATTAACAGATAAATTATGATCTTTGCAATCGGCTACTGCACCTGTTGTTTCTTGCAAATTAATGCTGCTTACACCCCTTTCATTTTCTGGTACCGGATGTGTATTATCTTCCTGTTCATTAGTTTCCATTCGCATTTTGCCTTGAGGTTCCTCTGCCTTCTCATCGCACTGTTTTTGCTTGCGAAGTGAGGGAGTGGGACAAGACAGCTCATCCTCTGAACAACTATCAGATATCTCCAGAGGTCGGTTTTTCGGTTGCGTTTCAGTTTCACGAGTAGTGGCAACAGGGTTTCCTTTTGTTGTTAACGGGGGAAATTGACTGTTATCGTGAAGGGAGACATCAGCTTGGCCCGCTGCGTTAACATCCTCAACCAGTTGTTCCGGGCTATTCTTTGGTAACAGATCATTTAAGGTAAGCTTCTGACGCTGTATCAAATTACTTTTAAGAACAACAGTTCGCCGCGGACATTCCTGTCTGAAGTGGCCGGTTTCGTTACATATATGACATGTAGCTTCCTGACCTGTATAAACAATTTGTGCCTTATACCCACAAACAGTTATGTGAGACGGAATATTCGTCTTAACGTCCATCTCTACACAGCGGACCCCGTTAAAACACTGCAATTTAAAGCGAGGCGACCATCTTTCATTTGCAATTGATTTAACGTCTCCGTAGTTTGAAAGAGCTTCCTTAATCTTATCATTTTCAATTTCAATAGGAAGATTCAAGACACGAACGGTTTTGTAATAAATGTCCGCTCTATAGATGGAAACCTCACTTTTATAACCATTTCTATGCACAAAATCTACTCCATAGCCCCACTTTCGTAACACTTTATCAATAGTCGAAGCACTGATTAACTTGACAAAAACACGGTATTTTTCCTGATACAGTTGCCAGGTATGAACGGTTTCAGAATTTAGACCAATTACCTGTGTAATCCAGTCATCTATTTCCAGGGATGTCGGCTGAACAGGACGGGATTCCTTGTCAAAAGCAAATACCAGAGTATTCTTCCTGAGGTTTGCAGCCATGGTTAATCCAGCGAAGCAATTTCGGTTAAACAACCGAAATTCCAAGTAGCAGCAGCAAGACCAGAAAGAGCGATGGAGATCACAAGGAACAGGAACGAACACGGAGATTAACGGACGGACGGCACTCGGCGAAGCACAAGTACAGCGATGTAAACACTGAAGTGCAGCGCAACAGTTAACAGCGGCCACTCGCGAGCGCGGCTGAAACGGAACTGCCGAAACAGAAGGGAGAGCCGATAGAGGTACTCAAAGTACCCTCCGCCACACACAGTCAGGAGGCTTACGGAGTATGCATGTAGATGTAGATGTAGATGTAGACATAGCAAACAGATTTTTCAAATTGCTTTGCAAGGATTTTTTCCCAGAGCGTTGTGTGTGAATCTAGTGCGGCCTACATACTGTTGAAGCTGCTTTCTGCATTATAGCCTAGGTCTCTCTTTTTAATTTTTACCTCGCACACTTTCCTTCTTTAGCAAATTAACGATTTCTTGGGTCCTCGGAATGTGTACAGTTTCAGTCAGATTGTACCACAGTTAATCCGTCACAGTCTGGTTCAGTACCTCCTCATTGGTTAGCCGACCAGCCCATCTAAACACCAACTTTCTTCCGTACCTCCACATTTCAAACGGTTCTTTTCTTATATAGGCGGACGCTGTGGCCGAGCGGTTCTAGGCGCTTGAGTATGGAACCGCGCTGCTGCTGCGGTCGCAGGTTCGAATCCTGCCTCGGGCATGGATGTATGTGATGTCCATCGTTTAGTTAGGTTTAAGTAGTTCTAAGTCTAGGGGACTGATGACCTGAGATGTTAAGTCCCATAGTACTTAGAGCCTTTTGATCCATTTGTCGTGTTTGTTTCGCCTTCAGGAAATACTTCCTTATACCTAAATTTGTATTCGACGTTATGAAACTGTCTTTTTCAGAATTTCTTTTCTTGCTATTGCCATTATGCATGTAGTATCTTCTCTACTTCGTCCACCATCAGGTATTTTTATGTCTTAATAACAAAATCCAGGATAACTGCATCCGTAACATACGTATTTCTAAATATAAACTAGAATAACACATTTATTTCAATAGCCCAAATGAGCCCTTACTGAAAATCATCTGACTGTAAATGGATTCTAACCTATGATCTCGTATGCACGAACTTACCCCTTTTTCACCAGTGCTCGAGAGCAACAAACAAAAAAAAAACAGTTCTTTTCTAATGCGATTTTCTTGTCATTCGCTTAGAATTATATCTTACAATTTTCCTTATTGGAAGACTACGTTATGAACTTAACCTATATTGCAAGTGGTTCGAACTGGTGAGCAAATATTCACACGTTTGCATATTGGAATCAGTTATTTTTTTTTTACGAATTTCTCAATTTGGTTCATTTGTTCTCATGTTATTGTGTCCACTCATGTGTGATGGAATTTTTAAATTTTAATTACACTTTTATCGATGATTTAAGCCTGAGTACCACACTGAGATTTTCAGAACTATTAAAGCAATGAGTGCTATCAGTGCACAAAATTTCATTTAATTACAGTTAGTATTCTGAAGTTAGTCAAAAAGAGGAAAAATTAAATTATTCAAAAACTGAGAACCCACAACTATAATATGTAACTGTCATTTCAAGGTACTACCATTATAAAAAATTTCATTAAATTCAATTGAGTTTCATCAAAAGATGAAAGCGACAAATAATTCATTATAATCGTTTTGACAGTAAAAAAATCGATATAAAAGTTCTGAGATACCTTTCCTGGGTAATAAAAGACGTATAGCATGATACCTGTTACTCCTCAAAAGGGATGTTCTACGGGCTGGTGGAAGTCTTCCAATTCGGCGACTTGCCTGTTGACAACAAATCCCAATAATGCTACCGGGGAATCCGAAACACTGTCTTTCCTGGCTTAGCTTCACATCATTGAGATGTGGAGGCCTGAGCTAATTCAAACAAAAAAAATCAAGGTTTGGCCTAGACTTTGTTCCCGACCGTCTTTTTTTCATTTTGTTCGTTAGATTTGGTCGTTGCGGACGTCGCAAGTTCGGTGGTTGAATCTTCCACTCAGTTTTTTATTACAGAGGTCAACCGGCTCTCTGACCGAACACGCTGAGCTACCGTGGACCATGGACCATGGACACGCCTGACTTTTATGTCGTTATTCTCAACGTATAAAATTTCATTTTAATGTGAAACCATATTCTATTACTTTTCATATTCCTGTGTTATTCCGATGGTAGATAAATAAGTCATATAGTTCTATTCGACGTAAGTTTGAAAATTAAGAAAATCAGAATTGTCTCCTTGAGATTTAGTTTCAGGATACTAGCAGAACAAAGAAATTCAGTTGTATGTGTTACGAATTTGAGTTTGTGGATTGCAGTGTTACTTAAATTAGTGAAAAATGAAAATAAAAAATTTCTCTCAGCTGCAGTTTCGAAAATTATGGAATTGGAATTAATGTTTTGATGCATCTTCAGTGTATACTATCAGGACACAGAACTTATTTCAGGTCAGAACAGAATTTTCGATGTAGTTGAGGAGGAGGAGGAACAGGAGGAGAGGAGGGGGGGGCGGGGGCGGTGGGGAGAGGAACTCACATCAGTGGCAGTTTTCGTTTCGTCGAAAGTAGTCTAAAAAGTACAAAGTGCGTTAACTTGGTGTTGGTAACGAAACAATGAATACTTTTAGAACGTGATGACAACTTCTACGTTCTCCTGAAACGCTCAAGCTGTGATATAAGACACACTACAGGCATATTGTGCGAGTTATACGTGAAACTAAAGAAGTAATAGCCGAACACTCTTCTAGCAGTCGTTTCAAGTTTTCACACTGTGTAATGAAAGTATTGGCAACCTACAGCGATAAGTCTTCTAAAACAAATTAGTTCAAGCGGCTGTTCGACTTCGTTTTGACCAATAGTGAAAACACGTTTTCATTGACTATTATTACTTTCAAACATTGGTAGACATGTATATCTAGTGCGACGATACCTAATGGATATTCTGCTGTGTAACTTCCCTATCCAGCATTACATACGAGCAAACCAATTGCGACTTTACCTGATGCTCGCATATTAGATAACTGGGATATGCACAACTCTGTTCAAAATGAATAGGTCGAGAGTATCGTAGGGGCGAACTACAGACGTCTGTTTGCATGCCCAGTTGCTAATTCGCTGTGATCCTGCAGTCAAATAAGCTATGCATTAGCCGCAATTGCGAATTAATAAAAGAAACAGAAATATTAAATAAAAGACAAATAAAGAATTAATAAAATGTGTACTATTGTAACGGATGTAACTGACGCTGTACGATTGTGCTGTACGATAACCAGTTATAATACAGACAGAAAATAACCTTATTAAATGTAGTAATGTTGCTTTCAGAGCATTACGAGAATGGTAGCAAAATCGCCAAACTAAATAATCATCAAAGGCCAGCGAATAACTACGTCCATTTCGTGATCACAATCGTCAGCTCAAAATAATTCAGAGTTCAGTATAACAATTTGCACAATAAGACACGAGAGAAGGGGACTGATGACCTCAGATGTTAAGTCCCATAGTGTTCAGAGCCATTTGAAACATTTGAACCAAGACACGAGAGATAACGAGTAGAAACTCATACTCTGTCTATTCTGAATTCCGTAATGTAAGTGGATAAGTCAGAGTTTTGCACTGTAGCACATCCAGACCTCGTGAAAGTTTAGTGTCACTTTAAAAATTTAAGTATTGTGGGGGCCGTACGCCACCCAGAAACAATCACCGACACGATCAAATAACACATGTTACCACAGTCAGGTCTGCTTTCTTCCCGGTCAACAAAAAATTGTCTTCGTCAAGATCTCACAGAAAAGTGCATCTCTCCCTTGAGCACACCACCCAAAAACTGCCCATCTGCGCTTGACCCCAGCAGTGCTCCGCCACTGTCTGCTTCTACATCAGCTGAAGGAAAAATGCATCGTTCTTGTCTTCTGCAAACATGGTTTTGATGTAAGTCAGCATTTTTGCACATGTGCGCTCACGTTAAATGTCAACAAAATGTTGTTAAACATTGTTTAAACAATTATTTATGTCTGTTTGATAGAAGCGTCTTTTGGTACGCTTTTCAATGATGGTGTCAGTTAACACATGAGACTGACCACCTTTATATTACCACGGTTTTTATTATCAGTGATAATCAAGATTCAAATAAAGTTAATGGCAAAACAGTAAAATATTCATTGAATGAAGATACAAGCATGACACAATATGAGGTATTCATGTATTATTCAATTGCTGTGTTATTGTGGAGGTTATGATGTTCTAATAAACATTCGCATAATGAAAAGAATATAAAAACGTAATAAATCAATAAATAAAAAGTTATAAATATATGGGTCTGAGGAATGACAGCTATCGTGCAATGCTATCATCTGAAATATCGCTCATTGAAACTGAATGAAGGGTTTAAAAGTTGTTACTTCTATGGTTCATTGTTACAATATTAAGTCACTGTAAATTATTAACTTTTGTAGTTTTATAAATATTGAAAGTATTATTGTTTCACTGGATGCCACTTATTTGTCCGACATTTAGGTTTGCTTTATTGTGTAACTGTGATATATTACTGATTTTCTAAGAGCTGTAAGAGGTCCTATTTCAGACTGTCCTAAAATCCGCCATTTCTGCTGCGTCTTCTGCACAAATGCCATACGAACAACCACCATCCAGATTCCCAGCTGTGTGATTTGCTCATTTTCGGCTACTCACTGACTGCCTTGGTACCTGAGCTCGTCTGGAGCAGCCGTGTTACATCTTACACCACTGCCTCGCACTCAGCCAAGCAAGCAAATAAATTCGCCTCTCTTTATACCAAGTCCAGGCAGCCCAATTGCTCGTCTACATACACGTAATGTTACACTAGGCATGACTCAGTTATAGCAATTAGTTGGTATGGTATAAATCTTTTCTATTCAATGGTCTCCTATATTCACAATTTATTTTCCTAGAGTTATATTATTGCTCTTTTATTAACAATATGAATTAGAGACACGGAAGGTGCTAGTTTCCGTCCGCCCAGTCTGTGTCTCACAGTCTCGTCTGGCCAGGCCAGCCAGGCAAGAGGTAGCGAGCTGTTATAGCAGAGCTGGCTCACCATGCTAGCCCACTGACTGCTGCGCTGTCTAGGGGCGCCTTGTCACGGTTCGCGTGCGGCTCGCCCACCTCCTCCCCCCCTCGTCGGAGGTTCGAGTCCTCCCTCGGGTATGGTTGTGTGTGTTGTCCTTAGCATAAGTTACTTGAAACTTTGATTACGTAGTGTGTAAGCCTAGGGATTGATGACCTCAGTAGTTTGGTCCCGCAGGAACTTACTACAAATTTCCAATTTCCCACTGACCGCTGCACCAAGCATTCTGCCCCGAGAAATCCCTGCCACCGCCCGTTGCCTGTGCTGCGGCTCGTCTTGAGTCTCTCTGAGACATCGTCAGCCTTAAGGGGAGAGATAACTCTTTCAAGTTTTGTGCTACTTGGTCCCTACTGTGAGTCAGTTGATTATTGCAGCCGGCCGGAGTGGCCGTGCGGTTCTAGGCGCTACAGTCTGGAGCCGAGCGACCGCTACGGTCGCAGGTTCGAATCCTGCCTCGGGCATGGATGTGTGTGATGTCCTTAGGTTAGTTAGGTTTAATTAGTTCTAAGTTCTAGGCGACTGATGACCTCAGAAGTTAAGTCGCATAGTGCTCAGAGCCATTTGAACCATTTTTTGATTATTACAACAGTGATTATCAGCGACTCCTTCCTACGAGAATGCAGTGCCTTTAACGCCATCTATATATCGTACCCCGGCAAGACCAGTGACACAAATCAATCTACTAAATAAAGGGAGAACTTTATCATAACGAACAACAGGAAATGGTATTCTGCATATATTTACAAAATGATATTCGGATTAAATATTACAATGAGATTTATTATACATCAGAACATAAATGCACATGATTGTCGACACAAACAGTAGGCTAAATGATAGGGTACACTGAACTATGATGAGAACAAGAGTTGGCTTGAGAACAAGGGGCTCCTACTCCCGGTGATGCAATAGATTGATGATAATGAGTGGAGGTCCTAATGAATCAAATATATTAATCTTCCGACTATATGGCAGTATCGCAATTAGTAGTGAGAGCTAAAATGGGATCACATGGAGAAACAAGCAAGGTGGACTCGTAGCAAAGAGAGCACTCGTGCTGCTGAGGGATTCAGTACAAAATGGATAAGGTCCTACAATGTCGGAGCCGCAATCTACTGTACCAGTACTGAAATCTGCAGCATGTCGTCGGTAGGCAGCGTCCTGATCATGTAGGGGCCGACTTCTGCCGTGCAGCAACTCTGTGTCAACCCCTGGCCTCGAAGGTTGTCCGAGAATTCTAAGTTCTTCGGAAAAAGAGCGATCAAGTCGCAAGACCATCCGACTCCGAGGGAGATCAGATCCCGAATTCACTGCCTGCGCAACGCAAGCGCGAAGCCAACATTGCCCTACTCCCTTCTCTTCTCGAAAACCGCGGATCAGCATTCAGTTCTGATTCCAAAATTCCCCCACGCTGTCTCAGAACATCATTCGCGTCAATAGCGACCGTTCTCTCCAATTTCGAGTAGGGCTTTATGACGTCAACTAGCCTCAGTTTAATTTGACCAATCATGCCTCTGTTATTCAGCTGAGGGCACTGAACGTGCTGTTTGACCGGCTACTAAAACAACGTGCCTAGACCACCGGCCATCCAGCGCCAGACAGTGGCACCCAGCAGGGCACGTTCCACAATTATTCTCAGAATCAAGAAGACAATGCTGTCAGTCGGTGACAGGAATCTTCGTTCCGGAAGCGCCGTCTCGCAGGTCGTTTCTCCCTGCATACAATAAGCGAAACTCGACCGACGTCAGTCGTTCCACCAGGCGCTTAAGCCCATTGTACAAACCCCTCAGAATACGGGGAAGAGCAGCCCCCATCCGGAAATGCAGTGTGCTGCATCCTCCAATGCTCGCCTCGCACAGGCCACTCAGGGAAGTAACCCAACATGTATAAGAATCAAGTGAAAAGTATTTTTTTGAGCTCTCAGTACAAATACTCTCATTACAATAACCTTATTCTGTCTGTTACTACCACGCAATGACATAGAACATTAATAAAATTGATGAAAATGAAAGGAGACATGCAAAAGAGGGCATGGAACCTCTCAACTGTGTATGGCCCTCGCAGCAAGCGCCTGGTTCATGCATCGATGCTGTCTGCTGTTCATGCGTGACGAAGGCTGGAATTTGCATGCCGTTACCACAATTAGACGTCCAGTGAGTGGCGTCAGGGGGGCCTTTTCAGATTATCGCGTTTTATGCTCCATAGGACAGATGGCCATTGGCATGCACGGTGTGAAACATCTGAAAGCAAACACTCTGCAACCAGGAGGGAGCGTAACCTGGGGAATGTTTTTGTGGCATTCCCTGGGTGATCTCGTCATTCTGGAAGGCGCAATGGGTCGACACAAGTACGCATCTGTCATTGGGGACCATGTCAACCCCTACATGCAGTTTATTTTCCTTGACACAATGGCATCTCTCAGCAGTACAATGCAGCGTGTCACACAGCTCGCAGAGTATGTGCGTGGTTCGAAGAGCACAAGGATCTCCCGGCGACCAAACCCCCCGGATTTAAACCCAGTCGACAATCTGTAGGACCACCTGGATCAGGCTGTTCGCGCCGTGGATACCTAGCGCTGCTGGACTCGACACTGGTGTGGATTAGGCTCCACATCCCTGCCGGTATCTTCCAGAACGTGACTGACACTCTTCCTGCACATCTGCGCTTTTGAGAGGTGGTTACATTAATTTGACTGGACCGTGTAAAATATACGGATACTGTAAGATGCCGTTACTAAAAAAAGCTAACACTTCAGGGAAACATACAATTTCCTTTGTTTCTATATTTTTATTATACACTCCTGGAAATGGAAAAAAGAACACATTGACACCGGTGTGTCAGACCCACCATACTTGCTCCGGACACTGCGAGAGGGCGGTACAAGCAATGATCACACGCACGGCACAGCGGACACACCAGGAACCGCGGTGTTGGCCGTCGAATGGCGCTAGCTGCGCAGCATTTGTGCACCGCCGCCGTCAGTGTCAGCCAGTTTGCCGTGGCATACGGAGCTCCATCGCAGTCTTTAACACTGGTACCATGCCGCGACAGCGTGGACGTGAACCGTATGTGCAGTTGACGGACTTTGAGCGAGGGCGTATAGTGGGCATGCGGGACGCCGAGTGGACGTACCGCCGAATTGCTCAACACGTGGGGCGTGAGGTCTCCACAGTACATCGATGTTGTCGCCAGTGGTCGGCGGAAGGTGCACGTGCCCGTCGACCTGGGACCGGACCGCAGCGACGCACGGATGCACGCCAAGACCGTAGGATCCTACGCAGTGCCGTAGGGGACCGCACCGCCACTTCCCAGCAAATTAGGGGCACTGTTGCTCCTGGGGTATCGGCGAGGACCATTCGCAACCGTCTCCATGAAGCTGGGCTACGGTCCCGCACACCGTTAGGCCGTCTTCCGCTCACGCCCCAACATCGTGCAGCCCGCCTCCAGTGGTGTCGCGACAGGCGTGAATGGAGGGACGAATGGAGACGTGTCGTCTTCAGCGATGAGAGTCGCTTCTGCCTTGGTGCCAATGATGGTCGTGTGCGTGTTTGGCGCCGTGCAGGTGAGCGCCACAATCAGGACTGCATACGACCGAGGCACACAGGGCCAACACCCGGCATCATGGTGTGGGGAGCGATCTCCTACACTGGCCGTACACCACTGGTGATCGTCGAGGGGACACTGAATAGTCACGGTACATCCAAACCGTCATCGAACCCATCGTTCTACCATTCCTAGACCGGCAAGGGAACTTGCTGTTCCAACAGGACAATGCACGTCCGCATGTATCCCGTGCCACCCAACGTGCTCTAGAAGGTGTAAGTCAACTACCCTGGCCAGCAAGATCTCCGGATCTGTCCCCCATTGAGCATGTTTGGGACTGGATGAAGCGTCGTCTCACGCGGTCTGCACGTCCAGCACGAACGCTGGTCCAACTGAGGCGCCAGGTGGAAATGGCATGGCAAGCCGTTCCACAGGACTACATCCAGCATCTCTACGATCGTCTCCATGGGAGAATAGCAGCCTGCATTGCTGCGAAAGGTGGATATACACTGTACTAGTGCCGACATTGTGCATGCTCTGTTGCCTGTGTCTGTGTGCCTGTGGTTCTGTCAGTGTGATCATGTGATGTATCTGACCCCAGGAATGTGTCAATAAAGTTTCCCCTTCCTGGGACAATGAATTCACGGTGTTCTTATTTCAATTTCCAGGAGTGTAGATGGGTCGCGTAGGCAAAGCTCTTTTTCCGTGGGTTTGACTCATAAAATGAATACAAAAAATCCTGTAACCTGAGACGTTAACCAATTGAATGGAAGGCCAATGAAAATCCAGTACCAGTACTCAGTAATGCACCAAGAACAGAAAATTTATGACTTTATTTTGACGTCCAGATGGTAGCTTTTTTTGTTCCTGAAACGATCGGTATTGTTTAAAAATGGTTCAAATGGCTCTGAGCACTATGGGACTTAGCTTCTGAGGTCATCAGTCTCCTAGAACTTAGAACTACTTAAACCTAACTAACCTAAGGACATCACACACATCCATGCCCGAGGCAGGATTCGAACCTGCGACCGTAGCGGTCGCGCGGTGGTATTGTTTACATGCTGGCATTGCAACAATTGTAGCCATTAGTAGACAGAGGTGGTCGCTGAGTGGAGCCACTTGGTTCTTAGAATCTCTTCCAGAGACAAAGGACAAAAATAACATAACATCAGACGTCACAGTTTTTGTGGAGAAACAAGAACTGCATCAGTCAAGTAAAGCACTCCTGAAAATTGCACAGTTTCTGCAGAATAAACCTTAGCACATGGGAAGTATACAGAATCAGCAGATTATCTGCGTTTTTTAGGCTGATCATTCATATTTCCACGTTGATAATCAGCACTGCTCGGCTAAAATTTCTGTTAGCAGACGAGCTTCTTGCGGAGATTATTAGCATAGATCGAAGTAATCTGAAAAGCGTGGGTCCTCATTTTCAAAGTAACCTGTTTCTAGGTAACGTGAAATTTCAATTTCTATATGGCTGCTAGACGCGCAGTCCGGAACCGCGGGGCTGCTACGGTCGCAGGTTCGAATCCTGCCTCGGGCATGGATGTGTGTGATGTCCTTAGGTTAGTTAGGTTTAATTAGTTCTAAGTTCTAGGGGACTTATGACCACAGCAGTTGAGTCCCATAGTGCTCAGAGCCATTTGAACCATTTTTTTCTATATGGCTGCCCCTCTTGCAAGTATCATCCAAGTCATTTAACCAGTTGCTAGAGCGGGTTTTTTTCGGTTCCGTAGGAGGTAAACCACTTTAATTCGCTGAAACTGAAAAAATATATAACATACAGAAGACGCACTTTTTGTTTTGCGGTTACTTGCGACAACCAGTGTACAAAGGAAACAGTGGCAAAACATAAATGAAAATAGAGACCGTGAGAGAGGGGGGAGGGAGGCATGGAGAAAAATAATAATAAAGAAAAACGAGTATTCAACAGCAGGAAATATGGGAAAAATTGGGCCAAGGGCACGGAAATCAAAATTCCCTTCAACTAACACTAGTATGTCACGCTGACAACACAACTGAACGTTACTATGCTATAATGCGCCAGAAAATCTGCTCACGGTACTATGCTCTTCCTGTCTTCCCTCTAGATTAAAAATTTTTGAGATTTAGAGTGCTTGGAACAAGACCTTCTACACAAATCTCAGTTTTCTCTTTCATGAAAGTTTCTGTCCTTCGTTTCAGTGCTGTGATCTCTGTCTACTATATAAAAAAAGACCTTAAAAGCAATCTTCTTTAGCGGCCACAAACGCTTGTTAACAAGAAAGTATGAGTAGGTACAATCTCTAGGTCCAGTGACATTGTGTAGTTTTTGGAACAGAAGAGCGAGCAAGCATGTCGAAGTACCTTAACAAAGCAAAACTGAGTGTCAGGTGCCTCTTTGCTTGAAAATCGTAAGTGACGTATTGAAACTTTGAGATGAAGTGAATCAAAGCTGCAGTATGCTCCCTATTCCAGCCTTCTGATCGCTGCATCTTGTTCCTTTCCGTTAATATGACAGTGATGTCGTCAATGGCATTTGCCACAGTCCATCAAACCGACAAAGGTATTCCACCGGATATCTGTCAGGAACTTCACCATTTTGGTGAGAAACTTACTTCAACTTTTTTTCTCCTCCCCTTTGAAGCTTTTCTTGAGTGTGTGTGGCGCACATTCTTTGAGAAATTTCTCTACATCTAATACGAGTCGTAGCATGGTTGCAGTGTCATTTGATGTACTGGGGATCCATTTACACTGTTAAAGTGCTTACTTGGTTTTGGCCATCTGGTTTCTTAGAAATTTTGCACCTTCTAAATCTGTCATATAAATCCCCACACTTTCCATTCCAGACAAAATCTCTCACCTAATACTGAGACCAGATTTAGCACTTTCCGCAGCAAATTCAATACGCATAAAACATTCGATTTCATCTGCATTTTGGGAGTCATATAGTGATAAAAAGGTAACATATTCAGTTTTAGTGTACTTACCAGACTACAGATCCTCTTCAAAGGCTGCTAAGCAAGTTTTGGTTTCCTGTTGGACATGTGCTTTGAAGTTTTTCAGTTGGTTTACAGACATTTCGTGAGATCGTTGACGAATGACGTCGTTAACACTTACACGGCCTGATTTTTCATACTGTGTACCTGTATCCAAAAGGTCTTGACGTAAGTTCCTGAACCATTCATCTTTAACAGTATTATAGGAATGTAAGTCCTGGCCACAGATCTGAACGCAGATGCTAATAACAGTAGATTTTGGTCTTGAAGCTATTGATAGGATGTCTCCATTCCTCAAGAGTTTCTCACTTTTATCACTGAAGGCGATGACTTTCTTCCAGCAATAAACAAAAATCACATGATTTTCACTGCGCAAAAAAACATATTCGTTCTACTGTGCATGAAGCAAAGCCGAAAAAACTTTTCCATCAACGAAGAACAAGTTCTTTTCCAAGCAACACTTCCCTCACTGCTTCCTTGGTAAGAAACACCCAGTGGTGCTGATAACATTGACATAGATGTCTAGCAAGTGGGGTGACGACTGCAGTTGGCGCCGTTTAATCTCCATGTTGCACAGACAGTCAGAGATACGAAACTGGCTGGATTAGGGAGTAATCACAGTGCGCAGCCGGTTGGGTTGGGGAAGCCCAAGAGGTGGGCCGCGCCGGTACGTGCAGGCTGCGCTGTGCTCTTAAGCGGATTAGCCGGTGGCCCATACACTATAGTCCAGACCAAGAGACGTGGGCTGGGCGGGCTGAAACCAGCATCGTGCAGGACTGTGGTCTCAGTCACGGACAATACAATACACAATAGGGATCACGATATGTATGCGCAGTACCAAGCCGCGCCGCTGACGTCAGACTGAGCCCAACCAATCTTCAGCAGCCCTCAATTGCTACAATGAATTGTATTGTAATTGCGTTTACCTGCGAACACAACGTGGTTTGTGGCAGTGTGCATTTTTATTAGTGACTGGCGACAGGGTGCAACGTATTGCCGGATCTTTTAGAATAAGTTTTTAAATGAAAGATAATGGTTTGGTGTGCAATCGCCAGTTGTACTAAGCATAACAGACAAGTAAGTAAGTAAGTTAGGAATTAAGTCTCATACATTTCCTAAAAACAGTCAGACGAAAATGGTTGAAAACGTTCAGATTCGTTTTCGGTTGAAAATGGTCGTGTGTGCTCAGTACATTTTATTGATTTGGATTATTAAAGAGATTTGAAAAGTAAAGTGTTGAATATTTCATCGAAACACTACTTGAAGACTAATGGTGTTTCAGCTCTAAATCTACGATCCACTGGTGCTGATTTCGGGCTTATTAATGAGCCTAACAATGAGAGAAATATTCGGGCACAAAAAAGAAGCTATCGTAAAGAAAATATGTTACAGGTAAATATATTACCAATTAATGGAGAAGTTACTACTAGAAAAGACATTAACCTTGAAAACAAACACTGCTATAAATGCGAGTGAAACCCTATCAGGTAGTACGTGCAAGAATGAGAAAGAATCTGATCTTTAAGTGCGCTTATATTGGCCGACACTCGAGATACGATTGTAGAACCGTCATATTCTTATCATCTGCAGGAAAATGAATGTGACAGCAAAGAAGTTGAAGAGATTGTTTCAGAGGTCGTAGAAATTTTTGAGAATTAAACTTAATATGAAGGGGAAAATGTTCCAGATTTGAAGAAAAATGTTGAGTTGTTAGAAATGATTGCAGCATATGTTTCATATAGAGTTAAACGCAAACTCTCCATATTCGCACATTTGTATGGTAAACTAATAATTTCAACAATGACACGGCAATTTCATTGATCGTAACTTAAAAGTTTTGTAAGCTTAAAAGATATTATAAATTAGAAGTATTCAGGAATGGAAGACTTTACTCTGGTGTGTTTCGTAAGGACACGCACTTTCATCAGAACGTAAGTCATCAACAAGAAAATGGCTCTGAGCACTATGGGACTCAACATCTGTGGTCATCAGTCCCCTAGAACTTAGAACTACTTAAACCTAACTAACCTAATGACATCACACACATCCATGCCCGAGGCAGGATTCGAACCTGCGACCGTAGCAGTCGCGCGGTTCCGGACTGAGCGCCTAGAACCGCTAGACCACCGCGGCCGGCCATCAACAAGAAAAGAAAAAAAATGCGGAGGTAGTAAGTGAACTGAGAGTGAACGAAGACAAAAACAGAGAAAAGTGAAAAAATATAACAACGTTCCAGAATAGAAAAATAAACCTGTTAATAGAGTTAAGAGTTTTCAATTGCATAATAGGTGATTTCTGCGTACTAAATTTCTATGTGGTCTAAGCCTGAGTAAGCCTCTTCCCCCAGAAAAAAACAGAGTCCTCCGAGATCGTGAGATCATTTCACCCACAAAAAAAAAAAAAAAAAAATCCAACCAATACAAAGCTTAGCCCGCCCGGTTAGCCGTGCAGTCTAACGCACTGCTTTCCGGGCGGGAAGGGGTACCGGTTCCCCGCACGAATTCGTCCGGCGGATTGGTGTCGAGGTCCGGTGTACCGGCCACTCTGTGGATGGCTTTTAGGCGGTTTTCCACCTGCCTCGGCGAATGCGGGCTGGTTCCCATTATTCCACCTCAGTTACACTATGTCGGCGATTGCTGCGCTAACACTTACTCCACGTACGCGTACACCATAATTACTCTACCACGGAAACGGAAACATTGGGATTACACTCCTCTGGTGTGAGACGCTCCCGGAGTGGGGGTGGGGCCGGGGAGGGGGGTTTCCACCGGGGACCGAACCGCACAACAACCCTGGGTTCGCTGTGGGGCTGCGGTGGTGTGAGTGGACTGCTGTAGCCTGTTGTGGGGTTGTGAACCACTGAGGGCTACGGCGGGGACGAAGCCTCTCCGTCGTTTCTAGGTACCCAGTTTCATTCACATTACGCAATACACAATATAAAACTTCATAGCGACAATAATACTAATACACAAAAATACGGAAAATCACGATGACACACTTATTTGCGTATGAGTTAAACATGTGTGCATCGTGTGCCTGTAAACTTCAGTGCAGCGCTGCGTGCCGAGAGGGCTCACGGTGACGTCACAGCTCATAGACCGCCTGCGCATGACCCCTATCTTATATTCTTGTATCCGTGGTCTTAATGTCACGAGTGAGAATAAAACTGAAGAGTGTGAATACATTCCTGATTTGCGTATTGTGTGTTAAAATTGTGCAGTTCCATAAATTGCAAAATTTATGATATTCTTTACGCATAATAGTGTTTCAGCTTTAGTCTTAGGATTGACAGACATTTAACAAAAACTCCGAATTTAAGTAATGTGACATATCAATTACGGCTTCTCATCATCAACAGTAGCTCTTACCAATTTTGTTAATTTTTTGTATGATCTTCATCAGCCTTTACAAACCAGACATCAGTCTGCACTTCGCATAATGTCGTTTCCGAGTTGCTTCTTCAGTTGTACTATAACTACTTCAGATTTCGTCCAAACTGTAAACTGTCGAACATTGTACTCCCTTAATTAAAAATTTACTCCTTATGTCTTGAAACTTGGTATTAACCTCTTTCATTGATAAAAAACACACAATAATAAAATGAAATCATAGATCAGAACGTCAAAACACAAGCAGTATGTCAATGGGAACGTTTTTTGTTGTGGTAAACTCGTGGCACTTCAAGATGCTTTACATGTTTGGTATTTTTCCTAAGGCGGAAAAAACGGTGGGTCTTATGAACCAACACTGCTTAGCCGCCACAAGCGTCTTCTACAAGGGTCCGAAATCTGTTGGGCATTGAGCACACAAATATAGTCACATACCTTGGACGTTCAAGCACCTCGTTCCTAACGTCATGAAGTGTATCAGAAAGCGTGCGGCGAGTAGGCGGTGAGTGACCGCTTTCCTTTATTATTCTGATCATTTTCGCCAAAATATTCTGGATCGGATTTGTGCCTCAGCTTCTTCAGGTGATCATTCCAACACAGTAACATTTCTGTGGTCGTGGAACCACTTCTTAACCACGTCTGACATGTGAATGGGCGAGCAGTCATGTTGGAACACGATCTGACCATCGCGTAATCTCGTGCTCACGGAAGGAAACATTGTATTCTACAAATTTGCAATGTAGTTGCGCACTTCAGGTTTTTCTTCCACTTTCTGCTTGATCCCACACCCGTCGGCCAATATCCATGCCCACACCGTTTCCGATTCCTTACCACTTGTTCGGCAACTCTAAATATATTTTGAGATATATTTAGCACCTTTTCGACGCTACACAAATTCTTTTACTGTTGATGCTGCATAGAACACTTTTTTAGTCTCTGAAAATCACTCGTCTCCAAAACAGGAGAGTTCTGTCGACATTTGCAACAGAAAAAAACAAGGTGGGATTCTCTATGAGAAAAGATAATGTCTGTCTCACAGCAGCATCTCTTGCTCTCTGATCACCCTCCTTAAGACGACGAATGATAGATCTACTGCTATCAGCGAAGCTCGAAGCTTGTTGAATCTGTCATGCGTTGAGGAATGGGTAGTTTTCCAAGAAAAGAAATATCCGCCGACCTTGAGCTGCTGTTGTTTGGTGGCGAACAACAGAATGAGGCCCTTTACCCAGGTTATCACCCTCTTCCTGTTTTCTAATCCACTTTGCAGCATCCGTCACCCCATAGTCCTTGAGATATAACCATTTCAAAATCGTTCTTCGTACATTCTGCCTCAGCCACATGAGACATTTACCGTTGACTGAATGTTCCATTGCGTTACATACCTGCTGCAAATGTGGATCAGTGCTCAGTTACTCAATTTGTTCCATTGCACGACTGCGGACGAACGCTAATTGGTGAAGCCGTAACACAGAAATGGGTGACAGCAACAAGCAGGGTCAAATCCGCAGCCATGTCATTACATAAAGTAACAAATTGTAATCTGAAACTTCGCTTACAAGGGAATGGTGCTTCTTGTTCCATCCTAACCTGCTTCCGTTCATGTTTTAGTTTTTGCTGGTAATTGTCACATAACACCCACATGGCAAAAATTAGATCAGGACACATACTAGTACTGGTTTGTCAGTTTTTCTGCTTTCTTTTAATAACAACATTAAAGCCACTGACCGCGGTTCGGGCTAATGGCAGAAACTACTGTTGGGATTTTCGTATGGCTCTGACTAATAGATAGACTGATCCCCATGGAAAGCTTGGGAATATAATTGGTAAATAATTCGCGCTAATTGGCTGAACTATGAATTAGTCGTCCATCACTGAGAAGACGATGCTGTTGGAGTTTAGCGGTGAATGGCAAAACTCCTTGGAATCATCTACACATATTATTAATGCGTGTCAGATGGTGGTTCATACATATGACGCTTGGGAGAGGGAGCTTCGTGCCAATGTTACATTTCAAAAGGTGCTTCTTGCCAATAAAGTAAACCGAATTAGTAAGGATGTGTCCACCCGTGCTAACTGAACTTTAATCGCGAAATTAAATTGATAGTGACGTTTGCATAGGAAGGTTAGTGATAAAGATAATACGAAAATAACGCGCCTATCATCCTGTACAATTTTCGTACACCACTTCGCAGACAAACTTACGCCAGTTGTATCATACGAGGTGAGACGGGGTCGCAGGCAGTGAGAGACTCTGGAATGACGTGACCCATCTGCTCTTCACAATACTAAAGCAGAATGATGAATATCGGATCTCGAATGCTGAACCTCGACTGCCATCTCTCGGACGAATCCCAAATCACTGACGTCTAAAGCTGGAATGCCTAGAACTTGTGCTCCTTTGCACTGTGACCCTACCGAAAGCTGCAGTTCAAGCCAATCGGAGACAGCATCCCTTATTCTGCTACTCAGAAATATTCTAACAGCTTTTTTCCAGAATGTTCGGCGCCACTTCCTTGGAAACTGAGCGCTGACCTATGGTAAATCGCCTCTACCTAAAGTTGCGAGCGCTGACCAACCAGAAGCCGTCCATCCAAAGCTTTCTGTAAATTGCCTTCAGCCATGATTACGACCGTGGCGTCCTGGGCCCGTCTGCACGATACAAAGGCTGTCCTATGGATTCACCCTGTGCGTCCCACGCTACAGAGAGATACCGTCGCTCCTAGGCGCACAGCACTGCACCGGTGGTCATGGGGCTTCGGATAAACCCCTATTCATATCCGCCATTGTAGTGAGATCAGAGGGCGTTCATTGAACAGACAATCCGTAGGTGCCGTCCTCCGTGAGCATTGCTAATCCGGTCAAAGGCTAGCGCCGTCCACCGTCATCATCGCTAATCCGGTCAAAGGCTTGGGCCACCCTCGGCCACAGACAATAGGCTGAGGGCATCCTCACATCGGTGTAGAACGGACCTCGCCTGATCTGCTGTAGATAGCGGAAATGCAACTTCACTCTCCCCTAAATATCAAAGAAATGAACTTAACATCCATTTCAGAATTAAACGAAAAAATGAAATCCTCAACAATCATTATGCACTCCCGCGGATAATACTGCTCTTTATTGCATAAACATTAGATATTACAGAAGTATACTCTTAATGCAAAAAAAGACGCGTCACCGAGGAATTATTCGAATGCTGCGGAAATAGGTAGATGCGATATATATCTGCAGACAAGCAAATGATTTTAATTTCAGAAAAATTGGATGATTTATTGAAGAGAAAGAGTTTCACAAATTGAGCAAGTCGATAATGTGCTGGTCCACCTCTGGCTCTTACGCAAGTATTTATTCGGCTCGGCATCGACTGATAGAGTTGTTGGATGTCGTTCTGAGGGATATCGTGCTAAATTCTGTCCAATTGGCGCGTTAAAACGTCAAAATCTCGAGCTGGCTGGAGGGCCCTGCCCACATTGTTCCAACAGTTCTCAACTGGGGAAGATCCGACGACCTTGCTGGACAAAGTATGGTTTGGCAAGCACGAAGACAAGCAGTAGAAACACTCCCCATGTGCCGGCGGACATTATGTTGCTGAAATGTAAACTCAGGATGACTCGCCATGAAGGACAACAAAAGAGGGCATAGAATATCGTCGACTCACCAGCTTGCTGTAAGAGTGCCGTGGATGACTGCCAAAGTGGTGCTGCTATGAAAACAAATGACAATCCAGACCATCACTCCTGGTTGTCAGACCGTATGGTGGGCAATAGTCAGGTTGGTATCCGAATGCTGTCTGTGGCCTTCTGCCGGGAATCTCATTGACTGGAATTGTCTTCAGTCATGAGTTCCGGTTCGAAATGAGCTCCGAAGACCAGCAAAGACATGTCTGGAGACGCCCCAGAAAGTGGTGGGGTACCA
The DNA here is from genome assembly GCF_021461395.2 of Schistocerca americana. Lineage (NCBI taxonomy): Eukaryota > Metazoa > Arthropoda > Insecta > Orthoptera > Acrididae > Schistocerca > Schistocerca americana. The sequence goes on from NC_060130.1 coordinate 570,030,228, forward strand.
GCATGAGTATCGCTCACCACATGGCCCGACAATCAGGAGTGAAGGTCTGAGCTGTCATTTCTTATTATATGAGGACCCCTTTGGATGTTATCTGTGGCATCCTTAGAGCACGGCAGTACATCGACGATATTCTTTCTACCCTCTACTTTGTTGTCTCTGACAGCAAGCCATCCTGGGCTTACATTTCAGCAACACACCGCGAGAGTTTCTACTACTTGTGTTAAGTGCTTGCCAAACCCTACCTTGGCCAGGAAGGTCGCCTGATCTCTCACCAATTGAGAATGTTTGGAGCATTATAGGCAGAGCACTCTAACCATGTAGGGGTTTTGACGATCAAACACGTCAGCTGGACAGAAATTGGCACAATATCTCTCAGGTGGACATGCAACAACTCTGTCAATCAGTGTCAAGCCGAATAACAGCTTGCATAAGGGCCAAAGCTGGACCAACGGATTATTGACTAGCTCAATTTTTGAAGCTCTTTCTCTGGAATAAATCGCCCAATTTTTCTGAAATTCTGACCATTTGTTTGTCTGTACGCGTACATCGCAACTACCAATTTCCATCCCGTTCAGATAATTCCTTCGTTTTGTGTCTTTTTTGTCTTAGAGTGTAAGTAGAATGTGCCCCTTCATACCACGGATTTAAGCTTTCCTGGTGAAAAAGAATGAAACATGAGGCTGGCTATAGCTTGATCCATTTTAGGGTCTTTCATATCAATGTTGCGTGACAGAAGGTGTATCATCTCAGTGTTGTGTGACAGAGGGTGGTTCATAGTGATTTACGCACGGAAATGTGGAAAAATTCACATAGAAAATGTAGCTCCTGCCGGAATGGCGCTGGAGTCAAGTGGCCAGCAAGTACGTGTAAATTGCAACAAACTCTTGTTGTGTTCGGGTGGACAACACCGTACTGGTGCTATAATCGGGTGGCCACCAAGTGGCAATAGGCTGCAATGAACTGGTGCTGCAGGTGGACAAGGCAGCATGGTAGCTCACAGCTCCAATCATTGCCATGAAATGTCACTCCAAATGACAATTAAATATGGAACAGACAACGTTCATACATCCTGAGAACTTTCCTGGTGCGAATAGCTCAAACCGCTAAAGTTCTATAAAAGTAATGATATTCATTTATCTAATTATCACTGAATTTCAATCTTAACTCTACACACTGGCCCGTGAACAACATTTCTGTTGTGACAGACAAGATATTCTGGCGCAGATACTTGGCATTAACCTTGTCAAGCCGCAGTATCGCTGGTGTTATATAAAATTAAATATTTAAGTTATTGCCTGCTTTCTGTACTTGAAACTATCTTTTGTCATAACCAGGCATAGCTGAGGCGATACCGCACTTGGCACTACTGCACGTACACCATTTGGCAGAACAAACAGCATGTCTACACATAATGACATTTCCGGATAGCTGAAACACGAAATTTGGCTCTGATGAGACGTTAACAGTAACAGAAAAATAAAAGCAGGTTTCGACATGACACGAACGGCCACAGACCATGCCCTAGTTAGTTTAGTTTTAATCCCAATAAATTAGTTATCAGTGAGAAGTATAGGCTATAAATGTAAACAGACAGTACGAACCATTGTCACTACAGCCGTAGGATATATATAACCAGCACTCATGCAGGTTCGGATTGTGATGTGCGCTCTATGAAGCAGTGTCCAGAGAAAATTATATACGAGGGTTGCCCAGAGAGTAATGGACCGCATTTTTTTTTCTCAGCCGCAAGCAATGCTACGAATGCGAAATTTTATGTATGTATTATTTGAAGTCTCCTGAGTGAGAACGCCAAGTTTCCATCACTTCCGACAGATAGCGTAGCCGCAGGACGGTTTCAAAATGGCATCTGTAGGTGATGGACATTACAAGCAACGTGCCATCATTGAATTTCTCAGTGCAATGGAAGAAACTGTGGGGAATATTCACAAACGCTTGTGCACAATCAATGAGGCATCTGCTGTCGAGAGAAGTAAAGTTAGTTGCTGGACACGGAGGGTGAGGTCACCGGAAGTCGGTTAGGCGGAGCCCCACGATTTGCAGCGATCGGGAAAACCATTCACGGCTGTCACACATGACAACCCTGACCTGCGTTTTAGACAGGTACGTGCCGAGTAAAACTGTGAGGGACGGTAAAATCCCACCGTGGTTCAAAAGCAAAGTTAGGAAACTACTGCGAAAGCAAAGAGAGCTTCACTGCAAGTTTAAACGCAGCCAAAACCTCTCAGACAAACAGAAGCTAAACGATGTCAAAGTTAGCGTAAGGAGGGCTATGCGTGAAGCGTTCAGTGAATTCGAAAGTAAAATTCTATGTACCGACTTGACAGAAAATCCTAGGAAGTTCTGGTCTTACGTTAAATCAGGAAGTGGATCGAAACAGCATATCCAGACAGTCTGGGATGATGATGACATTGAAACAGAGGATGACACGCGTAAAGCTGAAATACTAAACACCTTTTTCCAAAGCTGTTTCACAGAGGAAGACCGCACTGCAGTTCCTTCTCTAAATCCTCGCACGAACGAAAAAATGGCTGACATCGAAATAAGTGTCCAAGGAATAGAAAAGCAACTGAAATCACTCAACAGAGGAAAGTCCACTGGACCTGACGGGATACCAATTCGATTTTACACAGAGTACGCGAAAGAACTTGCCCCCCTTCTAACAGCCGTGTACGGCAAGTCTCTAGAGGAACGGAAGGTTCCAAATGATTGGAAAAGAGCACAGGTAGTCCCAGTTTTCAAGAAGGGTCGTCGAGCAGATGCGCAGAACTATAGGCCTATATCTCTAACATCGATCTGTTGTAGAATTTTAGAACATGTGTTTTGATCGCGTATCGTGTCATTTCTGGAAACTCACAATCTACTCTGTAGGAATCAACATGGATTCCGGAAACAGCAATCGTATGCGACCCAACTCGCTTTATTTGTTCATGAGACCCAGAAAATATTAGATACAGGCTCCCAGGTAGTTGCCATTTTCCTTGACTTCCGGAAGGCGTTCGATACAGTTCCGCACTGTTGCCTGATAAACAAAGTAAGTGCCTACGGAATATCAGACCTGCTGTGTGGCTGGATTGAAGAGTCTTTAGCAAACAGAACACAGCATGTTGTTCTCAATGGAGAGACGTCTACAGACGTTTAAGTAACCTCTGGTGTGCCACAGGGGAGTTCAAAAATGGCTCTGAGCACTATGCGACTTAACTTCTGAGGTCATCAGTCGCCTAGAACTTAGAACTAATTAAACCTAACTCACCTAAGGATATCACACAAATCCATGCCCGAGGCAGGATTCGAACCTGCGACCGTAGCGGTCGCTCTGCTCCAGACTGTAGCGCCTAGAACCGCACGGCCACTCTGGCCCGCCACAGTGGAGTGTTATGGGACAGTTGCTTTTCACAATATATATAAATGACCCAGTAGATAGTGTCGGAAGTTCCATGCGGCTTTTCGAGTATGATGGTGTAGTATACAGAGAAGTTGCAGCATTAGAAAATTGCAACGAAATGCAGGAAGATCTGCAGCGGATAGGCACTTGGTGCAGGGGGTGGCAACTGACCCTTAACATAGACAAATGTAATGTATTGCGAATACATCGAAAGAAGGGTCCTTTATTGTATGATTATATGATAGCGGAACAAACACTGGCAGCAGTTACTACTGTAAAATATCTGGGAGTATGCGTACGGAACGATTTGAAGTGGAATGATCACATAAAATTAATTGTTGGTAAGGCGGGTGCCAGGTTGAGATTCATTGGGAGAGTCCTTAGAAAATGTAGTCCATCAACAAAGGAGGCGGCTTACAAAACATTCGTTCGGCCTATACTTGAGTATTGCTCATCAGTGTGGGATCCGTACCAGGTTGGATTGACAGAGGAGATATAGAAGATCCAAAGAAGAGCGGTGCGTTTCGTCACAGGGTTATTTGGTAAGCGTGATAACGTTACGCAGACGTTTAGCAAACTCAAGTGGTAGACTCTTCAAGAGAGGCGCTCTGCATCGCGGTGTAGCTTGCTGTCCAGGTTTCGAGAGGGTGCGTTTCTGGATGAGGTATCGAATATATTGCTTCCCCCTACTTATACCTCCTGAGGAGATGACGAATGTAAAATTTGAGAGATTCTAGCGCGCACTGAGGCTTTCCGGCAGTCGTTCTTCCCGCGAACCATACGCGACTGGAACAGGAAAGGGAGGTAATGACAGTGGCATGTGAAGTGCCCTCCGCCACACACCGTTGGGTGGCTTGCGGAGTATAAAAGTAGATGTAGATATAGACTTCCACTTGTTTGGGCCATGAAAGGATGCCATTCGCGGAAGACATTACAAAATGAGGAAGTGATTTACACAGTGAAGCACTGACACCGCCACCAGTAGCTGTACGCTTCGCACATTGTCCTTCTTACGGACACGTAAGTCTCTAATAAGTTTTGCCTGTCAACATCTATACATTCTTTTTTGAACCGAGAGTGCAACAACTTCGGTTTCCTCAGCATTTTCTGAAACAGATTTTTAAACCGTGGAGCGTCTTTCCCATCCTTAATTCAATTACTTGGCACATACGTCACCAGAGCACGATTGACAGTCTGTAAACTTTATCCATAATTGCTCTACGTCCGTCATATTGGAGCTAATTGATGTCCATTGATTGTCTTAAGCAGGATGCTAACATCTTGACAGATTTACTAACTTCAGTAACCATCATCCCTATGATGACATCATTTTCACTAATCCCTTTCTCTGTAGTGACACTGTCGACAAAGCCAGGCCTGTTTGTAGCTACAAGGTCTAAAATATTTCTATCGCATGTGGGTTGTCTAATAAGATGTTCAAGGCAGTTTTCAGAAAACGCGTTCAAAAGTATTTCACAAGACTGACTGTCACTACCACCTGCATTGAATCCATAGACTCCCCAGCCTATACTCGATAGATCAAAGTCGCCTCCAACTAATACCACATGATCTGGGTATTTCGGTGGTACTGAGCGTTTACTTTCCTTGCATGATTCTACAACTGTTATGGTGGGGTCAGGTGGCCGCTAAAAACATCCGACAATTAACTTGTTCTTCTACGCCGATACCCGTGTCCAGATACCTTCACAATCAGACTCAATTTCGACGTCCATAGACAATGTTTTTGTCGGCTGCAATGAACACTCCCCCTTGCATGGCTTCTCATCCGTCATTTTGACTTACGTTCCATATCTCACTAAATATTTCAAGGCTTTCTGCTTGGGTTTCGGCCAGCTCTCGGTTCTGAGAATAATTTGAGTGTGGCAACTTCTCTGGAGTGCAGTAAATTGAGGAACTTGGATGTGAATACATACTTTGATAATTTACTATTAAAATTTTGGCACTTGAAGTGTCTCTCCTTTCCTTTGTATACAATATGATTTTGCTCTGCATATTGACTGGCGAACGTTCATCAGAGGATCTCAAACTACTGCCTAGCCTAAAAACCTTGTGTGCACTCCACACGTCCTCTGCTACCTGAGTAGCTGCTTCCTGTGTCTGACATACCCCTAACTTGTCAAGAGGAATCCTACTGTTGTAACTCTCCACCCCATAATGCATGTCCAGAAATTTGCAGCCATGACTGTCATAGAATCGATGGGGCCTCTGGTTGAGGCCTTCTGCTCAGCAAAAACCAAAGGATCCTCATTGACTCTGACTACAATGCTGCAGACTGTGAGCTCCTGCTTGCAGCCTGTGTGTGTGGCCTCCAGTCTTCACCTCTTGTGCTAGATGGCTGTAGAAACTGATGATGTCCTCAAAACTCAGATGACAAGCATCACTGGTGTCGACATGAGCAACAACTTGCAGCCTACTACACGCTGCACCCACAATAGCCCCAGGCAGGGCCTCCTTCACGATTTGGATTAGGTCCTCCTGACAGACACACTGAGTACACATTGGAATTCTTTCCGGCCCTGGACGCTATTTCCCTAAGAGGCTCCATAACATGCCTAACAACTAGTAAACCCCCCTCCCCACGTGGGACAAATGGCTAGCCTCCACACTGACTCTCTGCCTCATGTGATGTGACCATGTAAGAACCAACCACTCACCTTACAGTGAGCGTGGATCCCCATATCGTGTATGCTGCAAGGTACCTCAACAGCGAGCCTACGCGAAACAAGCAATGCCTGAGGTGACACATGTGACACGCTAGTTTCTCTGCTACTGCCACATCCTGAGGCAGCAGTCTGTGGACATCTGTCCATGGCCATAAGTGTCTTCAGCTGTTCACAAACTGCAACCAGCTTCTCTTATGTCCACACACAGCACACACTCAGCCTATCCATCCTACTGTTGCTAACTTGAGAATTAAACTATGAAAACAAACAGAAAAAGCTAAATGTGTGACTTGCTAGCCTCATAGTGTTTCACCAATGGAGGCTGGTAACTGACAGCTGTGGTCAATGGTTTCTGGCATAAAAAAAACAGCTTTCAAATATGAAAATACGAAACGAGTTTAAGAATTAAGCTTTAGAAGCACATGATAACATGTGAAGAATTCAAGAATTAACTATGAATACCAACAGGAAAGCTAAATATGACTATAGCTTCTACATGTCATTCTTCAAGACATGTTGTTCTCAATATGCTCTTTACTTTCAAGTTCAATATTACACCTAGCTGGTCACTAAAGCCTGCAATGAAAAATTTAAGTGACGTGCTTTTTTGCAAGTGTCTTTTATTTACTTCAGCAAATAAATTGTAGGATGTAGCAAGGTTCACAATTACCTCTCCGCTTCTTCTTTTTTTGAAAGGAAATCAATGTTGAAATCTACACAAATTATTAAATCACATTTTGTTTTATTTGTTTTGTTTAGCAATAATTCCTATTTATTTAAGAGAAGTTCAAAATTTCTAAATTGTGATTCATAAAAAGCAGCAATAATCAAGTTAAAATTAATTTTTTTCATAGCTGCAATCTCATAGTCCACTTCAACATATGTTTGAGTTAAGTCAGGTAATATATGTATTTTCCATTACGTAAATCGCTACCTCATCCTTCTTGCTATTATTTTTGCAGCAGTAGGAAGAAAAAATGAATTCAGTAATTTTTCTATGTTTAATTAATTCAAGAGCTAAGCCAGTGCTCAGAAATGCAGATTACTGAAATGGAAGTTTGTTATATACAGCAAACCGAAAAATGCTGCAGACATTGCAAAGGTGACCAATTGGCCTAATTTAGAAGAATAAGTTTTTCAAGGGACCAGCCTGTTTTATATTGGCATTCTAGTGTCTGGACTGGAACCCAAGAAAGATGATACTGAACAAAATGAAATTAAATATGTCTTTTAGGGTTTGTAATAATCTGTGCATGATATTTTATAAACGCAGGGGGACTGTATCATTCTAAATAAAGGTTTTGTTTGCATCTTATATTGGCTCTTCAATTCTTTTACCAATATTGGGACCACATCCAATATTGTCCTGATGACCCTGAGGTTGGCCTTCCTATCACCAAATGATGAATTGGCTCTGACAATTTATGTAAGCAAGACTAATGTGTCAGCTGCAGTGCTGGTTTTGAAGAGTAATAATATTATAAGCCAGACAGCAATGCTCGTACTGTATAATTTATGCAGAATTACAGAAATTAGGTATTTATGCCTTTAGCTCATGTGTTAGTAGTATGTTAATTTTGTTGAGCTTATTATGCAGGGATTGTACATTATGGCACAAAATTTTTAGATCAGGTTCACTCACAGCTTGGTAGTTGTGTGTCATACTTACAGCATCACATACCTTTAGTTTAAATTTTTATTGCCAATAACATTGCCATTAACAGGCAACCTGGATAGGTGACTAATGTGAGGAGGTCAGCAAGTAGAACAATGAGGGAATCATTCCAAAAATTACAAGCAGTTACAGTAGAACTACAGTAGTCCATTACAAACAGTGCTTAAAGATGTTAGTATGAAGGTGAAAAGCATGTGGTATGCAAATAGAATAGCTAATTCCCAGGGTATTCTTTCTAAAAAAAAAAAGGTCAGTTGTGAAGAAAGTGTCTGGCCAACTGCACAAGGTTGAGGACATAAAGTCATTATGCGTTAGAAATGTTTTTATTGCTGGTAAGCCAGATACATGTTAAGTGCTTAAAAATCACTTTCTGAATAAAACAGGCTAATTAAATCGAAACATTGTTTCTACAGGGTATCATGTAACTCCCTTAGAAAGTGGCTTTCCCATTATGCTGTCTGAAACATGTCTCTTTGCTACTGGGAAGGGGGAGGTTGAGTAAATAATTAAATTGCCGAAGATTAAGGATGCTCATGAACATGATGAGGTATGTAGTAATATACTAAACATTGTGCTGTATGTGTTAGCCCTGTACTTAGCCATGTTTGTGGTTTTTTTCTTTAGGAAGGCTCAGTTTCCTGAACAATTAAAGCATTTAGTAACAAAACTGCTTTATAAAAAGGAGAAAGGGATAATGTTGACAATTTTACATCTATTTATATGCCATTGTGTTTGCAATAGTTATTGAAATGATGGTATATGTAAGGTTAATTGATTACTTCTGTTCACATATTTGCTGACAAATGTACAGTTTGGTTTTAAAACTGGTTGAACAATAAAAAAACATTATATTCTCTTTTCTCTGTGAGGCATAGATGGACTAAACAAAAATTTGCAATCATTGTCTTTGGCTTTACTGAGGTGTTTGATCATGTTTATCATAAAATGTTGCTGCACAAGCTGGACGATTGTAATATAAAAGGAGCAGCTCAAAGTGGGTTCCTCTCATACTTTAAGAACCCCTCCCCTCTCCCCTCCCCCCAGGATGCTCACCACTCTTTGGTGAGTTTGTGCTTGGCTGCTACAGGGCTCCGGCCTTTGCAGCACTACTTCCCTTTACATGCCGCATGTCTACTCTCCTGCTATTCTTTTCCCCTCCCTTGGGAACCAAGTCATATGTCTTCTTCGGGGAAACAGAAGTTCTTGATAAAAGTGTGAATTGATTTGTCCTGTTCACCCATCTTTCCTTCTCTGTCCTTCCATTTTTTTATTGTTCCTCCACTTTGGCATTTGAGGTCTCTCTTTTTCCTTTTTTTCTTCTTCTTCCTCCCTGTGTGTTCCTAAAGGCCAGCCCATGCATTTGACATGTGAAAGGCAACTGGTGATGATGATGATGTACGGTTTGTGGGGCACTCAACTGCGCAGTTATCAGCACCCATACAAAGTCCCAACCTTTGCTCAGTCCAATCTTGCTACATTCCTGAATGATGAATCTTGAGGCAGGTGAAAATCCCTGACCCTGCCGGGAATCAAACCAGGAAAGGTGTCTGTGTAATGCCTAATTCCCAGCCCTGGGATGACAATTAGGCCTTGAATGTACCCCTGGTAAAGGCCCAGCCCAGGGCGCGGGGGGGGGGGGGGGGGGGGCATTTCCTGAGCTGCTACCATCCTCTATGCTAACTTGTCCCTTTGTCTGAAATGTGGACAATCACTTGGCAGGTGAGTCCCCCCTCCCCACTCCCTCTGATGGGCCACCATCATACAGTAGCGTGCCATAAGAGATGCTGCCAATCATGGGGGATTTCTCAAAGATGAGTTCCTTGTCTCAAAAACGTAAATAAGTTTAGATGAAAGGATCAACACCTCTCCCAGCTGCACCCCAATACCTCATGGTATCATTCATGGAAGATCATCACAATTTCACAACAGTTATTCCATTTGTTTTTCTAAAGGATGTAGATGCCATTCCTGTGAAGTTCTGCTCTCAGTTGCATAATGGTACCTTGCTTTTGGAGACAGATAGTGTTATTCAAGCACAGAAACTGTTTAATGCAGCACTTCTCGACAGCTATCCTGTTAAAGTTGAGGCCCACAACATTCTGAAGTCCTCCTATGGTGTCACATACACTCTGCAGCTTGATGGCTAGGGAGTGACTGCAGTCCATTGTATCATGGAAAGGGTTGATAAAGAATTAGTGCCAAATCGCACTCTATTCCTCACATTTGACTGTGTGGTACTTCCACCTAAAATTGAGGCTGGTTATGAAGCTATTACTGTCAGACCATATATCCCAAACCCATGCATTGGTATAAATGTCAGCACTACAACCACATCCATAAATCTTGTGAAAATGCAGCCAAACGTGTAACCTGCAGCTGGGACGCTCATTAAAGTGTGTCCAGTTCCACTGTACAAACTGCAAGGATGATAATGCTGCTTCCTCCTGTGACTGTCTGATCTATCTCAATGAGAGATCCGCTCAGGAGATTCATGTGAAGGAAAAGGTACCTATCACACTGCTCAGAAAATGTTTGGCTAGCTAGAAACCTTGTACACAATCTTCTGGCAGTTATAGTATGGTTCTCACTACACTCAAATCTATGGAGGACTTGGCTACACAGACTTAGGACTTCCAGTTTAGTGCTATGATTGTCAAATCGGCCAGCTCGAAGGCCACACCCTAATCTTCACCTGCTACGGGTGCACACCATACCAACAGACCTTCACCTGCGCCAACGAAATTGCATGCCTCACAAACAGAAGCACAGAAATCCAAAAAGGAGTACTCCCACAATGGCTTTCTGCAAACATCTAGCCAGTCGATGTCTGGGTCTGTACGTGACAAACACCACAGTTCTAAGCAGTCAAACAGAGGTAAACAATCTTCCCCTTCTCCACCTTGACATTCTTTTTGAATGGTGTCACCACTGGCCTCCGTTTCACCAGGATGCACTGTCAGCAATCAGTCTGCTGGCCTACCTCTGTTAAACTAATGGAGCTGGATCCTCCAGTGTCTGAACCTGGTTGTTCTGCATTCAAATTCTGTCACTCAGCAGCCACTGTGATGACTACCCCCTTACTTGACCCATCTCCTGTCTATCATTGGAGATGGTTATTCTCCATTGTAACATTCATGGCATCATATCCAATAGGGTTGAATTACAGCTTCTCTTGTGATCATACTGTCCAGTTGTTTTCTGCCTCCAAGAAACAAAATTATGCCCTCACGATTGCTTTCACCTCCCATACTTCCCTTCAGTCCGTTTTGAGCTCTCCCTAAGGCAGGGACTCCGGCTCATAGGGGAGTCATGTTGCTCATTCGAGACACTGTCTGCAGTCACATCATTTCCTTGCACACCCATCTTCAAACTGTTGCTGTCCATATTTCCATCCCAGTTACAACTTCTCTCTTTGCAATGTCTACTCACCCTTATCTTCTGGTGTTACCAGGGCAAACATTTTGCAACTTATTGCTCTACTTCCTCATTCCTTTTTGCTGTTCAGTGACTTCAATACCCACCATACCCTTTGGGGCTCTCCATGCCGATGTCCGAGAGGCTCTCTCCTTCGATCTAATCTGTTTGAACACAGGTACACCCAAATTTCCTTCTGATTCCATGCACTCCTTATCCCATTTGGACCTTCCAATCTCTGCTGCTCAGCTTGCTTGTCATCTCGAGTGGTCCATTCTCTGTGACACACTTTTGAGTGACCATTTCCCCCGTGTCAGTCGTTTCCTAACTCCAATCCCATCTGTGTGTCCAACCAACTGGCAGCTTTCCAAAGCTGAGTGGCAGCTCTCCCCCTCACTGGTCACTTTGGATGAACACCATTTCCCTTGCACAGATGACCGGGTTGAATATGTTGCAAATACTATCCTTACTGCTGCAGAATTTTCCATACCTTACACCTCTCCCTCCTCATGATGTGGCCCCACCCTTGGTCAACTGAGGCATGCTGCAATGCAGTCCGCGTATGGAGTCAAGCTCTTCATGTTTTTAAATGCTATCCAATTATGGCGAACTGTATCTTGCAGGTATTTCAAGTTCCACCCACTATCATCCTGCCTTCCTTCCTTTGCAATGCGCAGCACATGCAAGGACAATATCTTTTTCCTCCCAGAATCATGAATGTTATAATACTGCTTTTACTGTGAGGGAGCTTAAGCATGCACTCTCTTCATCCTAGTCATTTGCTTGAGGATCAGACAGTGTTCACATTCTGATGTTGCAACAGCTGTCTCTTGAGGGAATACACTTTTTCCTCCATACGTACAACTGCATTTTAACAGATGACACATTTCCCAGTCACTGGCGTGAGGCCATGGTCATTCCCGTACCTAAGCCTGGTAAAGATAACCACCTTCCTTCCAGCTACCACCCAATTCCCCTCAGCAGTAGCATCTGTAAGATGATCGAACGTATGGTTAATGGTCAGCTGGCGTGGTGATTCGAGTCTTGGAATCTCCTCACTAATGCTAAATGTTGATTCTGTAGGCACTGCTCTACAATTGATCATCTTGTGACCTTGTCAACTCATATTACGAACAATTTTATACGGTAGTGCCAAACTATGGCCATGTTTTTTTTATCTGGAGAATGCGTATGACATCTACTGGAGCACGGGTATCCTCTGTACAATGCATGAGTGGGGCTTTGGAGTCACCTGCCCTTTTTTATCCAGGAATTTTTAAAAGACGATGTTTTTAAGGTACATGTGTGCTTGGCTCCGTTTTACACTTTTATTCAAGAGAATGGGTGCCTCAGGGTTCTGTGCTCAGCATTGTCTTATTTTCCATCGTCATTAACCCTATTACCGATTGTATCCCGCCATGTGTCTCAGGGTCTCTTCTCACTGATGACTTTCGTGACCTATTGCAGCTCTCACCAAACCTTCCTACTTGAGTGGCATCATCAATGATGTTTTGATCATCTTAACTCTGGAGCACCAGCAACGGCTTCCGCTTTTTCATTGATAAGACTGTCTGCATGAACTTCTGGCAGTGCTGAGAGTTTCTTCCCCCAGTCCTTTTTTTGTTTGTTGTCATAACGAAGTTCTTGGGACTTACATTTGATAGAAAACTCTGTTGGTCTTCCCATGTCTCTTGCCGGGCAGTTCGCTGTACTCAATCCCTCAGTGTTCTAGGTGTTTCATGCAGTACCTTGTGGGTAGCAGATTGTACCATTCTCCTCCATTTATACCAGTGCCTTGTCCGTTTGAAACTGGATTATTGGTTTATCGTATATTCATCCAAAAAATGGTTCATATGGCTCTAAGCACTATGGGACTTAACATGTGAGGTCATCAGTCCCCTAGACTTAGAACTAGTTAAACCTAACTAACCTAAGGACATCACACACACCCATGCCCAAGGCAGGATTCGAAACTGCAACTGTAGCAGCCCCGAGGTTCCGGACTGAAGCGTCTAGAATCGCTCGACCACACTGGCTGGCTATATTCATCCACACGTATGTCTATCTTATGTCATCTCAGCACCATCCACCATTGCGGGATACGTTTAGCCACTGGTGCCTTCTACAGCAGTCCCACTGAGAGTCTTTAGGCTGAGGCTGCTGACTTACCATTGTCCTATTGGTGGGATGTTCTCGTCAGTTATTCCATGATCCATCTGTCTTCTATTCCCAGTCACCCATCCTATGCTCCCTGTTTTGATGATTCCCTTGACTGCCAGTATGGGCTGCGCCTATCTTCTAAGTTGCCTCCTGGAGTTCACTTTAATTTGCTGCTTCGACAGCTTCGCTTTATGCTCCCTGCCACATTCCACACGGGTGTGAGATATTCGGCACCCTGGCTTTGTACCAAGGTATGTGTTCGTTTCGCATCCATTTTCTTTCTAAGAAAACTACTTCTGTCCTGGTATATCGCAGTCAATTTCTCGCACTTCGCACGTGGCTTGGGGACATTGTCTTCATCTACACTGATAGTTCGAAGACCCACCATGGTGTTGGGTGTGCCTTTGTACTTGGCAATGATCCTTTTCAAAATAGGCTTTTTACCAGTGCCCAATTTTTACCATGTAGCTCTGCAGCCTCTATCAGGTCAACCAGTACATCCAGCAACATGGACTTCCAAAGTGTGCCATGTGCTCAGATTCTCTCAGTGCTCTTCAGAGCCTACTCAAGCTGTACTCAGTCCACCTTTTAGTACAACGGATCCAAGAATTCCTTGTGGGGGAGCTGACATGGTGTTCCTGTGGGTTCCTGGTCACATCAGTGTGCAAGGGAATGAGGCTGCCGTTGCTGCTGCAGCTTTGCTCCCTCAGCCTGCTAGTCATTCTGTTCCCTTGGATGATCTTTGTGACACTGTCTATTAACATGTAGTATCACTTTGGAGTGCACAATGGTCTTCTCTCCAGGGGAATGAACTTTAAGACATTACAACTCTCCCAATAGCATGTAGGCTTCCTCTTGGCCCACACATCGTGAGTAGGTCATTCTAACCGAGTTGTGTATAGGACACTGTTGATTAAGTTACAGCCATTTACTGAGTGGCGATCCTGCCCCACTCTGTGCCTACTGCTCTCAACCCTTGACAGCACACCACCTTCTGATCCGGTGCCCATTTCTTAACTGTTTATGTTTACATTTATGTTTGCTGTCTACTTTGTCAGATATTTTAGTGGATGACACACATTCTGTCAATGCATCTTACTATTTATTTCCTGCAGCGGCCTGGTGAAGCAAAGCATCTCAAGATGTTTCAAGAAATTTTCTCCAAGGATATCCCTGTCCTTAGCTGCCCCTCTTTTAATGTTGGTTGATTGGATTTTTGCCTTTTTCACTTCTGGTTTTTATTTGATTATTGTTTTTTCTTGTGTTATGATATGGTCAGTTATGACCTTTGCAGTTTTGCTCCCTAGAGCACCAACCAGCTGAATTAAGAACAGACAGCAAAATATCATTCTCCACTGTAATGAGAACAGCTGTGAGGTGGCACCTAATTACTGCATCGTTAGGTGGGGCAGGGTGGTCGCCCACTGTGCTCGAACCTCTACTGTTTCTTGCATACATAAATAATATTCCTTCAAATATGACAGGTGATTTTTAAAAAATATTTCGGTTTGCTGATGATGGTAGCTTTGTAGCGAAGGATATTGAGTGCAACAGGGACAATATATCAAGTAGTACTGTTCAAGACATAAGACCATGGCTTCTACAAAATAAATTGATGCTAAATCAAAGTAAGACTCAGTTTTTTACAGTTTCTAATACAAAATTCAGCTAAAATTCACATTTTCATTACATTGAAGATTTTATTAAAAAACTGACTACTGACATATTTACCATTACAATATTATGTACAATAAGTGACAGTTCAACATGAAAATTAGACTACTGTGCTTATTTTCATACGCTTATAACATATGGCCTATATTTTGGGGTTACTTTTCCAATTAGCAAGGAGTATATCTGACTCAGAAATGGGCAGTTAGAGCAGTATATGTTGCAAGTCTACGAACCCCTTGTCAAGCCCTGTTGAGGAATCTGGAAATTTTGGTGTGGTCTCTCAACATATTTTTTCTTTGACATCATCTGTTGATAACAATATGAGGCTACTCTCAATAATTAGCAGCTTTCACTCAGTTAATACAAGGCATAAATCCAGTAGGTATTTGGATCCTTGACTCTTGTGGAGAATGGGTACAGTATTCAGCTGCATCCATTTTAAAAATGCTACCACAAGAATAAAAAATCTTAGCAATCATCCTCACACTTTCAAGTCGAAACTGAAATATTTATGCATGACTCACTCCTCCTATTCTGCCAGGGAGTTCATGGAAAAAATAAGCAAATTCCTGTGTTATATTATTGATTATGTCAGTTATCTGCATAGCATTTGTGTAAATTTTATTTTATTTGTTATTGACTTTTCTGATTTAATTTCATGCATGATTTTTTCCACGGCCGTGGAGAGTGGCTATTCAATTTGGCTCTGTGGAAATAGATGTGTAAATAAAAATAAAACGTTTTGCAGTTGTTGCTCCATGAAGGACAAGCAAGAGTAGTAGGGAAATTAGATGAATAACTTCATCATACTAATATATCGTAAAGGTATCTGTAATGAATACCAGGGGTCAAAGAACTTTATACACAATCACACTCTGCACTAGGTCTTAAAAGTGATTTGGCAGCCAGTAGAATATGGCCATTAGTCACTGTAGTGTCACCCCCTGACGACATTCGAAACCAAAGACGCTGGTGCAACGTTACAGATGACTGCTGTGGTGCCACTAATCAGAGAGCAGCTGCCATCAAGTGCCCTCTGATGAGACCATGTCACAATCTGGCAGATAAGATGGCCCAGGACTGGCCAGAGTCAGTATCATAGACAGAAATCTAATATTACATGAACTAGACTTTCTATAATGTGTTTCAGATAACTTGCACTATTTCCAAGGATAGTTCTGTGCATATCCATTGTTGTCAATGTAGGATCTAGGAAGCAAGCATACTTGGTTCACCAGACAAACAGTCAAATAGCCATATTAATGACTTTTATTACAATGCTTAACTTTGGCAATTGCATAGATGTGTCACAAGCAAAGGGCAACATACAAAATAATTAATCTTCTTCAGTATAGACAATTCCAAGTCTGTGCCACATGGAGTGTACAAGTGAAATGACTAGAGTTGGTGCTGCTTCGAAGTCACTAATCTTGAAGGTGCTATTGAATTGGACTGTCACCAGTTGCGGCACTTATGCCCTCTTCACATAGGAGCTGCTGCTGTCACATTGTCGTCCTGGAGTGAGGTCCGGTCAGCATGCGATTGGCAGACTTCTTCTCACAGCCCTCTCTTCCCTGTCATTCCTGGCTGGTGTACCAGAGCTTGACTCTATGCCGTAATAGCCAATAAACAGGGTCGAGTTCCTGCTAGTTTCACCTATAACTGGCAGAAACTCTGAATGGATCCAGTTGTAATATCACTCTTGATAGTTTGCATACTAGTTGTCCATTGGAAATCTCACTTTTGCAGGAACACATAACTTGCATTGTAACCTACAATATATATATATATATATATCTCCCTCCAGAATTTGTATCACTGACGTGCAGGAATGCCCAAAAATAAATAAGTAAGTGAGTAAGTGTGATGTTCTACTTAGCACCATGCACAGTGAAGGCACAATTGATGATGAAACCAATAAACCATACATTATATGGACCACAAGTTGAGAAAGAGAAGGGTTGACACAGTCAACCAGATATGCAGTAAATACTCTGTGACTAGTCAGTGGCTGCATGGTCTGCTTTAGTAAATATCACTGACATCAGTATCCAAATATTGTTTCAGTCCAGCACAGAAACCCAAAGAGGATACTTTTGAAACAGCAGTCTTGACAACTTATGAAGGCTTCCTACTCTTTAAATGATATCAAAATATTTTTGGCACCTAGTAAATTGGAAGAACCTTGACAACTGGAAGAGCCTCCAAACAAAAAGAAGAGTCGCTGCTTTACATGCAGCTGAAAAAGAGAATGTTTCTATTGCAATTTGTTGTCAGTGTTAGATGTTTGTGTGCAAAAAGCATGCCTCCACTGTCTGTGAAAAGTGTGCTTGTAACACTGTGAATACGCTCGAGGAATAGGATGAGTAAAATTTGTGTATACATAACAAGAACAACACATCTAATAAATAACCTGAAAATGATACAGAAAGTGCTGCAGAAGTAATATGCCCTGTGAAATAAATGTAGACAAAGTGTAAAGCGAGAATTATATCTGTTAGAAATTTGTTGTTAAATAATAGAGTAAGATACTTTTATTCGATTTTGTAACTACCTGTTAAGAAGAATAAAATTCAAACATTAAAATATATTTCGATGTATGTAAAAAGAAAAATAAAGTACATTTTTTTTCCAACACCAATCACATTAAGACAGTATTTTTCATGACTCTAAAGAACGCAATGGCCAGTTGGCAGAATCAACCACGCGACCGAGCGGTTAAAGGCGCTACAGTCTTGAACCGCACGACCGCTACGGTCGCAGGTTCGACTCCTGCCTCGGGCATGGATATGTGTGATGTCCTTAGGTTAGTTAGGTTTAAGTAGTTCTAAGTTCTAGAGGACTTATGACCACGGCAGTTGAGTCCCATAGTGCTCCGAGCCATTTGAACCATTTGAACACACATTCCAGTTTGTGGTCCTTGTCAACATATCTGTCTACTGCCTGTCTGCTGCTCAGTATTTCATCTGTTTGACGAGTAATGATTTATACAGGTATGAGTATTCTTTGGTTTACTTTCACTCATTTTGATAATAATGACCTCATCACGTTGCCAGTATTCTGTGAAACTCCTTGTGTGTATCCAGTTTTGTGACACTCATGGTTCAATCTGGAGTAGGTGTAGGATGTTTTAACTACATGAATTTGATGAGTGAAAGAATTACACTACAAATATGAAAAACATGATTTTATATTCACAATACAAAGTACATAACTCAATACCTATGAAAATATAATCGTATTTGGTATGAAAGTAAATTTACAATGGCAGATGTACATAAAACATAAATAATTATTATTATTACAGCTTATATTAATGTTTCATTTTGATTCAGAATAGGCTTCAAGCCTCTCGCTGAATATGAAGAAAAGAGATTAATTTATGACTTTTATGAGTATGGTAAACACAAATAAAAATGTATCCCACAAAAGTTGTGGAAGTATTTATGTTCACCACAATATTTGTGAAATATTAGGCACAGCCAACATAAATAACACATGACTGAGAGACATCACTAATTTAAATCTAACTTGTGTATAATCGTCCATGTTAATATCATATGTTCACTTAAGAGAAAACCCTGAAGTTAGTGAACTACATTATGACATCCATGTGTCATACAAGGCAGATGCTGTCTACATTTACAGTCATTTCGTTGTAAGATGTCTCTTGCTTAATTCAGTGAATATCCTTCAACACACACATACTCAGGTCACCAACACTAGTGAGGAACTTGTTAAATCTTCATACTCTTTTGCATAGCTGTTCCATCAGTTATGAATTAATGATGTATGATATCCAGTCCACTGTCTCTGCAACACGATGATAAATTCCAGGTTGACCTCTCTGGGCACATGAATATCCAGCTGAGACAATACCAATCAGATACCATCTTCCAGCTTTTTCCAGCATTAATGGCCCTCCAGAATCACCCTGTTCCAAAAAAAGTTGATAATGTCAGCTTCATTTCTCCATCTACCAATAAAGTGCCTTTCATTGGAGGAAAAGTAAGAACCAATTTACTGCTTAAACTTCAATACAAGATGCAACTACTTGTATTTGTAAAAGTTAAAATGTAAAACATTCCTTTTGTTTTCTATATTCAACTATATGTGTTTTAGAATTGAGAGAGGTGAAGGGCATTCTGTTAGGGAACAAAATGCCTTACTAAAAAAGTCAAACAGTGGAAAATCCAGGACAGAATGTAACAGTATCGTGAAAAGGAAAGTTGCTACTTACCATGTAGTGGAGATGCTGAGTTGCAGATAGGCACAACAAAAAGACTGTCACAAATATAGCTCTTGGCCAATAAGGCCTTTGTCAAAATTAGACGATAAACACAAACATACACAATCGAGACTGCAGTCGTGTGTATCCAGTGTGAGTTGCATTTGTGTGAGTGTGTATGTGCGTGTTTGTTGTCTAATTTTGACAAAAGCCTTACTGGCCGGAAGCTATATTTGTGACAGTCATTTTGTTGTGCCTATCTGTGACTCAGCATCTCGACTATTTGGTAAGTTGCAACTTTCCATTTCACGATATTGTTACTAATAAAGAAATAGTTTTTATATAAAATAATCTACACCTACATCACCACTCTACAATGAACAACTGAGGAGCTTCTTTTCAAAACCTGATAAATGCAAAAAATTAAATTTCTGAGGAAACGCATTTTTTAAAAATATCATAGCACATTACTGATTAAATAAATGAGATAATTTAACATTTACACAGAGGAGGAGGAGGAGGATATTGGTGTTTAACGTCCCGTCGACAACGAGGTCATTAGAGACGGAGCACAAGCTCGGATTAGGGAAGGATAGGGAAGGAAGTCGGCCGTGCCCTTTGAAAGGAACCATCCCGGCATTTGCCTGGAGTGATCTAGGGAAACCACGGAAAACCTAAATCAGGATGGCCGGACGCGGGATTGAACCGTCGTCCTCCCGAATGCGAGTCCAGTGTATTTACACAGATTTTATAGGCATGATTCTAATTGGATGTTTGACTTTTCTAAAATTTTCATTGTTTACTTCAGAGCAGAGGGAAAATGTTTCCAAGGTTTTTTTGCAAAAGTCAATAAATGCAAAGATGTAAGTTAAAAGTTTTGTGAATATATATATTGAAACTGATTTTTCTACAATTTCTTTTTTATCTTCAGCATTAAGTAAAGAAAGCTACTTTATTGTTCCTTTTGTGTATGTATAAATTCAATAATGTACTACAATATAGCACTTTAGTCTTGTACTTTTCCATAACTGATTGATAGACAGAAATGCAAAACACAATTTAAATACAACATAAAATACTGGCTACAGCAGTACTAAACTGGAAATCTATTGACCACTTTTAACAGTGACCTTATAAAACCCTTCTGCTCCTTTTGGCACATTAAAATGCCTCTTAAGTTTTAAGGCACATTTTTTTCTTTTCCTTGCTGACCACGTTCTTGTTTTCCAGGGTGGCTGTTTTCCCCACTTCCTGGCTGCAGTTCCTGGACTCCCATTATAAGTAACTGATACTGACAAAAATACCTTCTTCTTAGACTTTTCATATGCCATCACTCATTGAACAGTTATTGTGGAAGGCATCTTAGATTGTAGGGCTTTTAGAGCATTGGACTTCAGATTCTTTGCTTCCCAATCTTTATTTAGTATTTTGATGATGCTATGTTACTCCAGTGCTTTAAAGCATTCAGTCAGTGAAATAATAGCATCTTTTTTCTGCTGGTCTTTATCCACTCTACCAAATACTAGGTCGGGATTAGGGCCTATAGCTGTGACCAATGATAGACAATAATGTACCAGCTTATTAAATTTTCTGCTTTCTTCCATGAAGGCCATCAGTGTGCACATGATTAGTTTATTTATATTTTGATTGGTACAGGAATCAGAAAATAAATCAGTTTCATTTGGTACATTTCCTAGCTGCCTTAAGTTTCTGAAAAAGTCCACTAGAGCAGAGGCTGCTTGGTTGCATCCTTTCAATCCAAGTATAAATAGCAATCCTTGCTCAGGAATGAATCATAATACACAGATTGTGTAGCTAAACCTGTCTCGGATAGCATACTTCACATTCAGAGAGTTTTGGTGTTGGCTGATTCTGTTTTATATCAAAACATACTTTAGCCACATTTGAATTTTTTTCCTCCGTTATTGCAATGAACTTTTTTGGATTAAGTTTATGCAGCTTGTGGTTAGTTACTAACTGATTGTTTTTCTCAATATCTTGTTCCTTTAGGTACCCTATCTTTGGACATCCCTGATGTTGCATGAAATGTTGTGGAATTGTTGTACCTCTAAGTACTGTCTGGCAATCATTTTTCCTTATGCTGTATGTTATCAAAACAGTATTCTTCCATTTTGCATCTTTCTTCATGTTCCTTCTTCCTAACAAAGCTGGCTCAAAATGAGCAATGATCAGAAGTTCAAGTTATTTTGTAAACCACTAATTTGTTTCTATTTTTGGTTCTGGTAGCAAGTCAGCATCACACAGATTTTTAACAGGGTCAGAACTGAAACTTTTTTATGGTTACTTACAAATCATAATTTGTCTTCCAAAATATTAAAAATACCCCATACCCCCAAGTATAGACCCTCCCCCCCCCCCCCCCCACACACACTGCTGTATACATATGCCCTTGGGTGAGTGCCAACAAAACATTTTTGCATTCAGAGGAGAAAGTTCGTGATTGAAATTTCATGAAAAGATCCTGCTGCAATGAAATTGCCTTTGTTTTAAGGATTGCCACCTCTAGCTTGCATATCATATCTGTGACATTCTCTCTCAAATTTTTTATTAATACAAAATGAGCTGCACTTCTCTGAACGTTTTTGATGTCCAACATCAATCCTATGTGATGTAGATACCACAATGAGCAGCAATAATCCAAACGAGGAGGGACAAACATAGTGTAGGCAGTCTCTTTTGTTTAGCTTTCCTCACAACATTATCTATGTGATTCTTCCAAGTTAAGTTATACATAATTTTAATCCCTAAGTATTTAGATCAATTTACAGCCTTTAGATTTGTGTGGTTTATTGTGTAATCAAAATTTAATGGATTCCTTTTAGAACTCATATGGATGATTTCACACCTTTCATTATTTAGAGTCAATAGCCATTTTTAGCACCATACAGATATCTCGTGTAAGTCATATTTCAGTTGGTTCTGGTCATCTAATGACTTTACTAAACAGTAAATGACACCATAATCTGCAAACAATATATGAGGGCAGTTCAGATTGTCTCCTAAATCATTTCTGTCGATTAGAAACAGTAGAGGGTGTATAATATGTCCTTGGGGGACCCCAAATATTACTTCTGTGTTACTTGATGACATTTCCTCAATTAATATAAACAGTCACCTTTCTGGAAGGAAATCAAAAGTCCAGTTGTGTAACAAACAGTGTCAAAAGCACTGAGTAAAATTGAAATATGGAATCAATCTGAGATCCCCTGTTTGAAGCACTCATTAGTTTGTGAGACTAACGAGTTAGTTATGTTTCACAAAAATGGTATTTTCTGAATCCGCACAGACTATTTGCCAATAAATCATTTTCTGTGAGGTAATTCATAATGATCAAACACACTACATGTTCCAGAATCCTACTTCTAATTGATGTGAGCGATATGAGTCTGTGACATAACGGATTACTCCAATTATCTATCTTGAGTTTTGGTGTGACTCCTGCAATTTTCCAGTCTTTAGGTATGGATCTTTTGTTGAGCAAGCTGTTGGATATGATTGCTAAGTATGGAACTTTGTGTCAGCATATTTCAAAATAAATTGACTGGTGTACAATCTGGACTGGAGGGCTTGTCTTTAATTAGTGATTTAACCTGCTTCACTACTCTGAGGATAGCTACTTCTAAGTTATTCCTGTTGACAACTGTTCTTGATTCAAATTCTGAAATATTTAGTTCATTTTCACTGGTGAATGAATTTCGAAAAACTATGTTTAGTATCACTTCTTTAGTGGCATTTTCATCAGTAACATTATAATTGCTATCAAGCAGTGAAGGTATTGATTGCATCATGTTGGTGGTGTACTTTATGTATGACCACAATCTCTTTGTATTTTCTGCCAGAGTTTGAGAAAGAGTTTAGCTGTGGAAACTATTAAAAGCATTCGCATTAAATTTTGAGCTTCATTAAAACATTAACAATTGTGGGGATTTGGTGTTCTTTTATGTCTTTTGAGCTTTTGCAACAGTGTTTTGATCTGTTTTGTGTAGCATGGGGGATGTGTACCCTCTCTTATTAATCTATTTGGTATTCAAGGTGTTTGGAAATTCTGTGATAATTTTCTAGGACTTGTAAAGGGGAGTGAGTATATAATATTTTGAATACAAACCCATGTACAATGGGTTCAATTCAGACATGTAATGCATCCATATCTGCTGAGGGAAAGAGAAAGTCTCAGAGTTGCTTATCCACGTATGCAACAGGGTAGACAGGATGATATGTACTGCATCAAACTGTCACCTGAGGTCACTTAATGTCAGCCTTGCTGTGAGACCTATCCACTGCTAGTGCAGCTCTGATTTAGTTAACATGGTTCAGTTCATGTTTTTGGAATACACAGGCATGCTCCTTGTGTTTGGGAAAACTCTACGTAACAGAAGAGTTGCTAGTTGGATGTATCATGATCATTTTTGGAAATGTAGCACACCATTGCACAAACTTTTTGCCCAAGTTACACAGTGGATCCAAGAAACAGGTACGTCCACCATGAGGAGGCAACACCGTGGTGCTCACGGCAATGCCACATGACTAGATTTGAAGATGTACCACACCACATTGAAAAGAACTCGTCAATGAGCATGCAAACAATTGCATGTGCAATGGGTGCTACTCACAATATCATCTCATACATTCTGCGTGAGCAACAATTACATCCAAACCACTTACAAAGAGTACACGCTATGGGTTCAGTCAATTTTCCACAATGTGTTGCCTATGGCATGTGGTTCCTTTACCACTGCATTGACACACTCCTGTTTCTGTGCCAAGTTCTATCACTGATGAATGTAAGTTCAGTAGGGACTGTGTTCTGAATTTGCAAAACAGCCATTTATGGACAGACGAAAACCCTCATGTCAAACATGTTCAGGGGCTTCAGCAGCAGTTTGGTATTAATGTGTGGGTAGGTATTCCAGACAGTAATGTGATTGTGCCGTAACTCCTTCCACCTAAGCTAACTGGTCCTGCATGCTTGATCTTCCTATAAAATGTATTGAACCCTTTCTTGGAATATGTGCCACTGAATATTTGTCAGGAAATGTGGTTCAGCATGATGGTGCACCATCTCACTTCTTACATGTTGTTCAGAGACATCTCAACATATGATATGGTGAAAGAAGGATAGGCCAAGGTGCTCCAACCACATGGCCACAGCAATCACCCAATTTCACTCCTATGGACTACTTCTTGTGAGGCCATGTGCAAAGTTTAATTTACAAGACACCTGTAGAGACAGAGGAAGATCTGCTGGCATGAATTTTGGCCACTGCACTAGAAGCTGAAGAGACACCACGTGCGACGAACAGTGTATAGCAGAACATGCTTCATAGGTAAGACATCTGTAACAATGTTGCTGGTTGCCACATTGAGCCACTGTTGTAATGCATCAGTACTGTTCTGTACATACAGTATGCTAATTTCTTTTTGTTTCAGAATAATGTAAACATGTTATGTTTCAGTGTTAATACAAACAGACGTGCTTAAGTGATAAATGGATGTTTCATTATGTTACCATTAAAATTGTTTCCTAATAACTGTACTGCATCACACCTAATTCAATGTCTCAAGCAGAAGAGGATGAGTTGAACATCTGAATTGAAATTGTTGTAGAATGGAAACAGTACATTTCCAGACTTGGGTTCCTATTTCAAATATTATGTACTCACTCCCCTCTAAAAGCACTAGAAGTTTTTAACAGCAATTTCTGAACACCCTGTCTAACCCTCAAGTGCCATCACTAACATTTCTTTGAATTTAAGCTACAGTCAGCTGGGAAGGAGTGGAGACTGCCTCTTAGGAAGACATCAACCGAATTTTTATCTGGTTTATTATTATTATTATTTAAATAGATACATTTTGCAGTTTTATTTGGTACATTTGGATGTTAAAGTGTTAAGTCTTACTACAATGACACTGAGGTCACTAACCCCATATCCATCTTGATGTTCCCTATTTGCTCAGGATTAATTTTTTCTAAGAGATAAAATATGTTTTCACAACCATTTATAGTTTGAATGGGCTCCTAAATTAATTGTTCACAATAATTTTCAGAGAAAGCACTCAAGGGACCTATAATCAGTTGATTCTGGTTGTCTAGCATAAGCTCTACCCATACTAGCTCAGAGGAACTATCTATTTCAATTTCATTACAAGTAAACTACTTCTAACAACAATAAAATAATATGCAGTAACAGCTTTTAAATTAATGTGTTTCAAAATTACACTGACAAAATTTGAGCGATGTAGAAGGTGTCTTGAGAAAGAAAATGAGAATAGGAACCCATGTCTAGAAATGTCAACCATAGTCAGCCATGTCATCACTGGTACTGTTGTTGCTAAGACTGTAGAGTTGGCAACTTTCAGAGGTTGTAGTATGGACCAAAACAAGAAAAAAGTCCAGTAAACATGGGCTCTAAAATGCATACCTTAAGAGCTATGAACACTTGTTCAACACAGTAATGAAGATGAACAAGTGCCCATAGCTGCTCAGGTACACATTTTAGAGCCCATGCTTACTGTACATTTTTGGTCCATACTGCCACCTCTGAAAGTTTCCGACCCTATAATCTTAGCAAGAACAGTGCCAGTCTGTGTATTCCACTGTCAGAGCTTTCCAAACAATTTTCGCTTATAACTTTTGACTTGTTTGTTTCCGGAACAAGGTCCTTCGCCTCAGATTGATACATTTATCATTCTCCATCATCTCTGAAAGTCTGTAACATTATCACAGAATCACCCTGCACATATATACATACAAAGGGGATGATGCCTACAACTTCAATGCTCTGTAGTGTCGTTGGATTTCTGAACACAAATCCCTTTGAAGTTCTTTGGTGTAATTTTGAAACACCTTGTATATTAATAAGTTATATTACTTCCAACTCTTGCACACGTGAGAGCAAAAAGAGTAAAAGTTCCATTACCTGACAGGAATCTTTACCACCTCCTCTATATCCAGCACACATCATCTCATCATAAATCACAACATTGATTCCATTTGACTTGTGCCACCGTTCACATAATCTGTTGTCAATAACAGGAACATCAACTGCTTGAAGTGTCTTTGGTCTCAGTCGGGAACCTATAACAAAAATGCTTCAGTTAGGTTACTTTCAAGTCTATACCCTGTTTTTCTGAAATGATATAGTCCCATACAGTCTTTGTTGAACAACTCCAAGATAATACAAGAAAGATTAGCTAGCACATATTCTAATTAAATAATATAAGGAAAGAATAAATTTTGTAATTTTTTTATTTTTATTTTTGTTTTGTTCGTCATCTTATGTGTTTTGGGATCGTGGTGGGTTTCTTTTACTGTTATATTTAGCTTGTCCCCCTCCCTAAAACCCCTAATTTCCCGCAATTAACCCGTATTGTAGTTTTGGAGTGAGGTGTTATTGGCTTACTTATACGTATTTTCGCGTTTGTTGCCGTGTATATGTAGTGATATCATAGGCACCATATTGGAGACGCTTAGAATAGACATTTCCACCATATTGATGACATCATGGGTCAAAGCAGACGGGTGGAACCTGACGCTTCCGTTGACACAAAACTTTTATATATTGAGTCCTGAGTGAAGTATCTCAAACTCCATCTCTAGTAGGGCTACTGGTGAAAGCAACAACAGTATTTAGTATCTTTGCTGAAACATTCTACATGTGCATGACCACTGACCTGCCTGGTTCATCACTTCCCATCACCAGTTCCTCTGAAATGCACTGATAAGAATTGTTTCATTAATCAACTTGCAGTTCTACAATAGCCCTGGTCTGAACATTTCCTCATCCTTGCACGCTGCATGCAATACTCCACCAAATTTCTCTTTCTTTTCTATTGTTTCTTCCGATCCAACCCAGATTACATCCGTATCATTTACACACAGCAAAACTATTCTTAATTGATTCATGAATCACAAATGGGAAGTCTTACTGTCAGTATGTCTCCAATTATCTTGTCATTCACATGTTAATCCCTCATGTTCCTTTCTTGTGTTACTAAGTTTCTTTATAATCTTAAATATACTTGTTTTTATTATCATTTTGTGAGATCATCCAGGACAAAATAATATGTAGCCTTCTTCTTCTTAGAATGTGCACAATCAGTACTTCAACTGAAATCTTATAATAAGCGTCTCCATGCGGCTGAAACGCATAAGCATACTTTCAATAATTTGTGTCTCTTTTATTAGCCCTAACTGGAAATGGTATAATCCTGATGGGCAGGACTAAAAGAATTAGCCACTTGAGAGTTCTGCAAGAAACTTTCTTCACAGATGAATTACATTATCTGGGGGTCTCTCAAAGAGTCATGCATTTGCATCTCATATAATTAGTTCTGTGTGGTCATTCTGCTTTAAACTGTATTGGATGATTACTGCTAGATATTTGACAGTTCTTAATTCCAGTAATTAATTACCAATGTGTGACGAGGTAAGCTGGGACAATTGTAATTCCTCTCTTGTTTTGCCATCTCCCTCCTTAAATTCGTCATGTTACTTTTAACTTATTATCATTAACATACCTGAATATAATTTCCATTTCCGTAAAAGAGAAAGATTGGCCCTCAGTTTTAAAGTAAATAACACCAGAACTAATTTTGTGTTTAGTTTTATGTATATGATTTTCTAATTTATTTTGGTTATCCCTAGTTAGTAACTTTCATCATAGGGAGAAATCAGTGATTGTTTCGCAACTTAAATTCTATTGTTGACATATAAACAAATGTAAATTCCTGTAATAATTATAAACATTTGGAAGACGAAATGCTAGTAATCTTAAAGTATCTCTTTGGCTCTATTCTAAAACATGTTAGCGAAACCAGCCCTTCATTAATTCCAAAGTAACCAACAGTTTTGCAAAAGTATTGTTTGCGTAAATGTATTCGTTAATTTCATGATTTAAACAAATGATTCGTCCTAAACTTCGTAGTAGAAGAAACTGTTAAAAAGACGCAATTTTTCGGTGTATTCAGTTAATTTGATGGGTTAATCTGTAATTGTAATTTCTGTAAATTTAACATCGAACAAAGTGTAGTTTCAGCACCTATTACTGTGATGATATCTAAAGGCCCAATTTTTTGTCACGAGACAGTCCGTCCACGGCCAAGTTTCAGACGAGTAACCTGTGCTGGTTATAACAACAACAATGCTTCAAATTAACTGTGGAACAAGTGTTAAACAATTAGGCCGTGGGTAAAAACAGTGACAGTGTCTGCTTCATACGTGCCTGGTTATTCTTCAAGAACTGTGAACTTTGTGGTTAAGTTTTACTGCTTGTAGCTGTTCAGCAGTAAACTATCGTAGCAGTATGTGGAGTTTCGCCTGCTAGCTATTAATGAGGCTAATCAAAAGTTAAACAGTAGTGCCCTGGCCATATAACTGTGTTTTCTTTGGGGGTCGGCTACATCATTTAACCCTTTCGTGGTTGATTGGTCATGTATGTCCCACTAACTTCGAGCGCCAGTTCGAGTGTCGGGATATATGTTACCCAGCTCTGCACGGTGCTGCCATCTAGGGACGACTGTACTGAACCTAAGAAAAAAATTGGGACTGCACTGCAAAGGCAATAGAGAAGATGTGACTACTTTTCATGGAGGTAAGAATAGAGGGAGACGCCGTGACGTCACAGCTGTGAAGCCATGGAGGTAAGAATAAGGGGAGATGGCGCTACGTATCCCAGCCGTACTACGTTTTGAAGCCATGGGGGCGTGGCTCGCTGCCATGACACTCTGACCAAAACATTGCCAGTGTGCTATAGCGCTGCGTGTATTACAGTCGCTAATTGCACCATATACGCATGTAACGTCATCAGATTGGTTGTTTCAAAGTTTTTGTTTAAAATAAAATCTCGTAAAGGCGAAATTCTGCATTTCTTCTGATTAAAAATAGTTTTTAATGTAATATTATGAATAGCTAGCCTTCAATGTAAACGATACAATTTTGTTAATTCAGTAATAAACGTGTATCACAAACTAAATAATAGAAACTGAAAACTAAGTTAGCTATACCCTCCCTCCAAAGCCCCATAAATACATCTTGTTTGTAATACGTACTGGGACATTTCAGTTACGTTACACTACTGGGAAACACTGTTCATTACCACCAATATTTACTGAAATACGGTACAAAGAATGGCAAATCTACACAGTGTCCTGTTTAGGCCTATACTTTACGCCAGTTAATGTAGTGTTAGCTTTTAATTTGGTACATGATGAAGACAAAGTGAGTTACTCAACACTTCGATTATCGACGATACGTGCGTATTATACTGAAACGTGAACTTGAAAACTAAGAATTTAATTCTTTGAATTAACATACCTTTTGCAAATGTTTTGGGTGTGTAGGGAAAACTGATGGTACAGCATTTTCTCAGAGCCTTACTGTTGAAAGGGAGATTCGGTCTAAGTCCTCTTCTCGGAAATTCTGAGAACACATAGTGCTCCATTTAGACGCACGCCAATTCTTCCTCCTCACGGCATTCTCCCACAGAGCTTTCCGACTTTCATTTTTAGGAAATCTAAAATCATACAGGAGAAAACCACGCTATAGTACAAGTACCGATGTAGCACACGTTCATTCACAGTGAAGTTGTAAAATCACACTTAACGAGACAACTTACACATAAAATGTTATTCCCTTCGATTTCGCATCACAATCAGAACGATTCGTACATCCGAACACCACACAAGTCACCATAATAGTTCAAAATACTTCCAAAAGCGAGCGATAAGCCTATGCACACAAGCTTACAGCAGCAATGTTTTGGTCGGATTGAGATGGCTACCCCCGGCTTCACATAGCTTCACAGCTGTGACGTCACGGCGTCTCCCTTTATTCTTACCTCCATGTGTGAAGCTATGTGAAGCCGGGGGTAGCCATCTCAATCCGACCAAAACATTGCTGCTGCAAGCTTGTGTGCATAGGCTTATCGCTTGCTTTTGGAAGTATTTTGAACTATTATGGTGACTTGTGTGGTGTTCGGATGTACGAATCGTTCTGATTGTGATGCGAAATCGAAGGGAAAAACATTTTATGTGTAAGTTGTCTCGTTAAGTGTGATTTTACAACTTCATTGTAAATGAACGTGTGCTACATCGGTACTTGTACAATAGCGTGGTTTTCTCCTGTATGATTTTAGATTTCCTAAAAATGAAAGTCGGAAAGCTCTGTGGGAGAATGCCGTGAGGAGGAAGAATTGGCGTGCGTCTAAATGGAGCACTATATGTTCTCAGCATTTCCGAGAAGAGGACTTACACCGAATCTCCCTTTCAACAGTAAGGCTCTGAGAAAATGCTGTACCATCAGTTTTCCCTACACTCCCCAAACATTTGCAAAAGGTATGTTAATTCAAAGAATTAAATTCTTAGTTTTCAAGTTCACGTTTCAGTATAATACGTACGTATCGTCGATAATCGAAGTGTTGAGTAACTCACTTTGTCTTCATTATGTACCAAATTAAAAGCTAACACTACATTAACTGGCGTAAAGTATAGGCCTAAACAGGACACTGTGTAGATTTGCCATTCTTTGTACCGTATTTCAGTAAATATTGGTGGTAATGAACAGTGTTTCCCAGTAGTGTAACGTAACTGAAATGTCCCAGTACGTATTACAAACGAGATGTATTTATGGGGCTTTGGAGGGAGGGTATAGCTAACTTAGATTTCAGTTTCTATTATTTAGTTTGTGATACACGTTTATTACTGAATTAACAAAATTGTATCGTTTACATTGAAGGCTAGCTATTCGTAATGTTACATTAAAAACTATTTTTAATCAGAAGAAACGCAGAATTTCGCCTTTACGAGATTTTATTTTAAACAAAAACTTCGAAACAACCAATCTGATGACGTTACATGCGTATATGGTGCAATTAGCGACTGTAATACACGCAGCGCTATAGCACACTGGCAATGTTTTGGTCAGTGTGTCATGACAGCGAGCCACGCCCCCATGGCTTCAAAACGTAGTACGGCTGGGATACGTAGCGCCATCTCCCCTTATTCTTACCTCCATGCTACTTTTGTTGACTGCTGTGTATATATGGCCGCTGCAACGCCACTTATTTGTGTCATTCTTCAGTTTTCATCATTTCTCACTTTCCAGCGATGTCTGAAGTAAGTAATTCATCTTATTATTAACTTAATAATCATTTTTAGTGCAAATACAGTGTGGAATGTACTTCTCAGCGACCGTACTATCTTATAATCGAAATAAAATTAGTGGGACAAATGTGTCCCAGGAGACATTATTTGTAAAGATTAGCAAGACAATTGATTAATGGGTATTCATCCAGGAAAAAGAGGGGATCAATGCCTACTTTCTTCCCAGCAAAGGGAGGAGTCTCTAGTGTGCCAGATGACGTCCGGCTCGTGAACGTAGGCAAACATGTACCGAAAGACAGTGGCACGAGGAAGCGATGCAAATTCTGCAGCACAAGCTCTAAAGAGAAGAGAACAAAAGTTGTTTGCACTGCTTGTGGTGTACCACTATGTTTTTTCAAGTTTCATGGCATGTAAAGTTTTGTAAGTACTGATCATGTATCATGAAAACTGAAATATAATGAATATTTTTTACAGTGGCTGTACACAAATAAAAATATTACATGCATGTATAATTTGTAGTTATTTTATTCTCTGCAAAATCCTGTTTATGGCTAAAAAAATAAAATTACGAAATCAGTCAGTCAGCAGAAAAGGTATCTTGCGTTGGTTCATGGGACATGTGTGTCCCACCTCCTGTTGTGAAAAAAATGGAGAACTTAAAAAATATGTTGGTGGTGAAAATATAATAATGGGACTGAAAAGAAACTGTTATCACCTTAATACTTTAAAAATCTGTAAAAAATGAATTTTATCCATGAAAGGGTTAAAGTAGTCAGTGTCGGAATCCACAAATCCCATTTTTCAGCCAGTGTAGCAACGCAGTACGTCGATACCGAGGACAACAAAGTAAATAAATAAAGCAGGTGGAACCGCTACATGTGGTGCCTTCGCGAGTGAAGATAGGACTCGTGGACTTTGAAAAGTGAAATCAAGAGCGGTTTCCAGTGCAGCGGTGCAATCGCATCAGCGCTGGGGTTTGAAGAAGGTGCAGCAGCCAATCAGCGATCGGGTTCCATGGAAGCAACCAATTAGCACGCGGGTACACACAGCTGACCCGAGGTAAACACCTCGCCGAAAGAATTACAACTTGCCGGCGCACGGCGTACACACAGCCGCAGCCGTACAGTGGGTGGACTGAGAGGGCAGAGTAGCAGCAGACGAGTAATTTAAAACAAGGTATTTCATTGCGAAAGCTGTTTTGTACGTAGCAGTACATAATGAGTGACTTTAATGTACAAAGCAGTGTGACTGAGAACTAAGTAGTAGAGGTTTCTGACTGTAAGTGTAGTGATGATAGATACGACGAACCCATTAGTGATGAAAATGAGGTATTTGAATTTATTGTGGATAATGATGCCAATGCTTTAAGTAACGAAAGATTTGTTGTGTGAACAAGATCACATGGTAAGTAAAAAGAAAGTGTGTCAACCTGTAAGAACAGCAAGCGTAGATTTCATAGGAAATTTTGAATATATGAATAACACAGGGGGTATAGTAGTAATGCATGTTTCTGGAATAAAAATTATTGGTGCTACTGGTAAGCTATCATGGTGTGATACGAGATATACTATTAAATGTAGAATTGGTAGAACAGCTGTTGAAATACAATTTCTTGGTAATTCAAAATCTCAGCTTTGTTGTTATATTTGGGACTAAATTCTTGTGCAATTAGCAAGTAGGGGGTTCAAAAAAATTGGTACCATGATTAATGACTTTCTGTAAATCAAAGAGGTAAGGTGAACTGAAAATGAAAGAAGTAATGAGCTCATGTGTGAAATCAGTATAATTTGGTGAAGTAGCAGAGACAATTGTGCAGTAAAAACTATCTTAAATACTAGATATTAATATTAATTGTGGTGTAATAGAAGTGTGTGTGTTCAGTGCAGTCAGGATATTGAGAAAACTATCTGCCTGTAGAAGTGTCATGGTATGGCCTTTTCTAACATTAAGGACTTAAAACATTAAACAAAGCTGCCTGGAGTAATGTCTGTGGAATGTATTAGTAAGATTTGTAAGTATGTTGCCCTTCCGGCTAGAATGCAGTGAAATAGTAGTTTGTCTAAGTGATAATTTTGTCTGATCAGTAATAAGAGTTAATTTAGCCTTAACATAAGGATCTGTTATCGTGGAGTGTTTTTCAGTAGAATCAATTTTGCATTAGATAAGCAGAGCAGGTGTTAATTGGATAATGAAATAATAAAACAATGAATAAAGTTAGCGTCCTAATGGTTAGAGAGCCTGCCTCTGCAGTAGGGATATTTTTTGAGAATACACTCCTCTAGCTAACAATGTAAGAAAGGTAAGTGAAATAATGGAGCTGAGAGACATGATTTATACAAAAGATAACTGTATACTAACAAATATGGTGCAACTGTATTGATGCTCTAATTTTGAACACTGGGATGAAGAGCAATAATTTTGCTGATTAACTGATAACTGCGGTGCTAGACTGATGCGAATATTCTGACAGGGTAACTATTTGGTAACATTTTGTGACATTGTGAGGATTTAATTTTCTGGTTTGAATAAGAGTAGTGCTCAGTTGGGAAATACGGAAGCGTCCGATCCCACCCGTCTGCTGTGACCCATGACGTCACAAATATGGCGGAAACAAAAACAAACACACACACTTTCCACAAGAAGCCTAATGACATTAACGGGACAAGCGCGGGAAATGGGGTGTTTTGGGTGGGGGGTAAACTAAATATAAACAAATTTAGACGCCTTGCGTAGCTACAACGTGTAAGTGAAGACAGCCATGCATGAATACCCACCCACCTCCCCAGGGGTCGTAACCCCTGCAACCCATAGAAGATAAAGATGCTTCAGTAGCTGATAAGTGTTTTTTGCCTTTTTTAAAAAAAATCTCACGGGATAGAACGAACAGATCAGAAAGATAAATATAATAAACTAAAACAGAAATTCGAGGAAACAGATAATTAAAATAAGTAATAAGTGTTTTTAAATTTTAAAAAAATCTCACGAGATAGAACGAACAGATCAGAAAAGTAAATAAAATAAGATAAAACAGAACTCGAGACAGCCTTACTCAAACCAAACTCCGCGCCGTCATGACGTCACACACAACACCGTTACGTCATGGGTCAAAGCCTACGCGTGGGATCGGACGCTTCTGTCGACCCCTCAGTTGAATAGAGAAATAGGGCAATGATTTTGTACAACTTCCATGCCCTTTATTTTGAGCTGAACAGTAATTTATGTAATGGTGACTCTCTTTTTTTTTTTTTTTCGTAATGTAATGCTTAGTAAATCTGTGCTACTGCACAGCTTGAGTTTTTGTGGAAACGAAAGTCTTGAAAGTTTAACCAGTGTCAGACAGTTATGCCTTAGAGTAATGTCTTGTAGTGTAATGTGCACTTGCTTTGAAATTTTTTTTTTTACTCCACACCTTTCGTACTACAGTCAATTTTAGTGTTAATTATTTTAATATTATGAGAACTATATAATGTATGTATGATGTAATGACAATCATTTGCCATTACTGAAACATTTTTTTCTTAGACTTAAGTTAGAAGCATGTGTACTAAAGTAGGGCATTTTGTCTCGTGTTTACATGTACTGTGGTGGAGGAGAATCATCTCAAAGGGAGCTGATCACAGTGCCTTTCCTAACTGCCACTTGGACCTGTTGAAGGCATCAACAGATGGGTGAAAGTGTTGGAGCTTATTGAAAAAGGGAAAGTGCTTGTGAACACTGACCAAGTGAACTGCAATGTGCAGTGTAATGTAACTTTGTTTACCACTCATGAGGATTTATTTTGTTTAGCAAGACAGGACTTGTACAAAGTGGTAGGTTTTTTAAAATGTAATCCTTGTTTAACCCAAAAAAGGACATATCTTATGATGATGGATAAATTTTGATAAAAGTATAACTTGTAGATATTTTGTGATGTGTATGAAAATATTTTGTATGGAAAACGTAGCTGTCGATCTATGACTACATCATTTAAAGTAGTCAGTGTCGGAATCCACAAACCCCATTTTTCAGCCAGTGCAGCAATGCAGTACGTCGACACAGAGGACAACAAATGAAATAAATAAAGCAGGTGGAAATGCCACAAATGGTGTAGGCTAGTAATAACAAGCTTTTCTGCGTATTTATGTACAAAGCATTGCATTTGTTTATACTGAGGATCAATTGCCAGTACTTGCAGCAAGCACTGATCTTCTGCAGGCATTTTTGCATTTTGCTGCACTGTTCCTAGAAGCACAACTTTCATAAATACAACAGAATTATCTGTGAGCACCCTAACTGAGTTTGATATTATCTGCCTAGTACTTTATACATATTGTGAACAGAAAGCCTAATCATTACTTTCCTGGAGAGCTACTTTCACATCTGACAATTAAGTCTCATTGAGACCAGCATACAGAGTTATAGTTCCTAATAATTGTTTAACACAGTCACAAAGCTAGTTGGATATTCTTTAATCTCAGATTTGGTTCACTAAGCAGCAGTGTCAAACAGTATTAAGTGGCTTCCAGAGACCAAAGAACATGGCACTGACCTTCGTGCTGGAATATATGGCTTTCTGGACCTCACGGATAAACAAAAAAAACTTTTTTCACATGTATGATACTTGCAGAATCTGGAGGAAAAAATGTCTCCAAAAAGATCATAATGTTTGATTATAAAACATATTCCATTTTGTACGACAGATTAAGATCAGCAGAAGGGCATATAGCTCTGTGCATTTGTGCCATGATCCTTCTTGAAAATGATGACCTGCACCTTTTTCTGAATACTTGGAATGTTTCATTGCTACAGTGACCTCAAATAAACTGCTGCTGCTAGAAGAGGGAACATTGTCTTTCAGATCCAGCAGCATTTTCTCTATTGAGAAATTTCATGTCATATCTGCAAAAACTTGTCCCTGTGTCTGATGGTAATAATCACATGATGATGGATGAAGGGAACCATAGGATGATGTTCTTCAGTGAAACAATTTCAGAAAATGGGACTCAGTATGTGATACAGCCCTCACTATGTCATCATAGCTCATTTGGGTCTGTTCACTGGCTTTACAAAGTAATGAGACTGATTAGTGTTCTGCAGTAGTTTATTAGTCAGCATATTACTTTCAAATTCGATGAGTGATTCTTACACTACTCTTATTTATCTCATTGTGATTTTGTTCAACATTTGTCAGCTTGGAATTTAGATTTCTTTAAATCTGTCATGAAGCTGTCTTTCATATCTTAGTAGCTTTTTAAGGTGGCAAATGAACCAAAATGACTTTCCCATTAATCAGTCTTGCTTGGCATACACCTGTATAACATAGACTCTTGAACATACAGTGTGAGATGAATTTTGATGCTGGTTGCTCAGGTAATCAGATTTATCTGCATTGGGACACTTACAAAGCAGAAATACATTTCTGCCTGTCTTAATATCACTTTCAACACTTTAAAATCACTAATGATATGACTGCATTATGGTCACCAATTCTCTTCTCTATGTTAGCTGAAGCAAAAAGTTTGTTCTGTCACCACAAAACCTAAGATGTTGTCATTGTAAGTCAGTTCTCCGTATAACTTCTAGAGGCAGTTTTCAGATATGATATTTAATACATCGTCACGTAAATCCCTGTCTTTAATTTTAGTGGCTTTTTAATCTTGCAAATCTCCCAGTCTATAGATATTCCAAAACAATGCCTAGCTAATTTACATGCTGTTTTCTCCAAGTTGCCATTAGGTTCGTTTGAGCAGTTGCCAGAGAACGCCAGACACCATGCCGTATTGCACAGGTGCAGCTCTGATGATCTGGGCAGCCCATGCTTGGTGCTTGCTCTGGTCATATGCTTTTTGTTGCATTTCTGTGTGAAATTTCGTGTGGTGGGGCATCATGCGACAATGTGCAGCCCTGCAGCATGTTGTTAAGAGGAACTAGGGAGTTCTACCTGGAGCAATTGTTTTATCAATTCTACCCAGGTAAGGAATGCAAATGAGGAAGCAGTTCTTGATGTATTATTCATTTCAAAACTAGACTCTACAGCTCAGAGTACCATAACATTTTGCTATGTGGTAACTTTGACAGATTCCTTTTTTAATTCGTATTCTGCAGTATTGTTATGAAGCATTTGCAATGATGTTTACATCTACACAGCACTGAAAAATGCTAGTAAGAAGGAATACAAATTTCTTGCAACAAACAAAAGAAAGGAAAACAGTTCCTTGTGTAGCTTACACCAGAATAAATGGCAATAAATTTCATGACTATTTCAAAATGAGTTAAAAATTAACAAGGTTGCCTGTGAGGCAAAGAAATTGTACAACTGACAGTTTCTATTCTACTCTAGAAATAAATATAAAGCCATGTGGGGAGTTAAAATGATAAAATACGCCTGTCTAAAATTTTGCATAGAATGGCATTCTATAAATTTAAGACGTAAACACAATTTAAGAAATAGCTTAAGGCCTAGAGGAAGTACTAAACAAGTGTCTTGTGATCGAAAAACACTGTTTAACAGAAGGCATATTTGTAAAATTCTGCTACTGCTGTCAATATATTTGAAACAAAATATTTAGTTCAAAACTACTGACCAAATTTGCCAGCTTAGTCAACTTCTAGTCAATGTTCGTACGTATATAGCATTAAGAGATGTCACAGTGTCATAAAAGAAACAGGACATCAGAGACTATTCCAGTAGCATCGGAATTTCATAAGCCATAATGAAATGCTTCATTCCGTGCTAATTGCACATTTCTACGTCCAGATGCACTCTGAAGTACCTGATATTGAGCTTTTCTATTTGGTTTTTGGGATATCAGTTTTCTTGGAGGTGCAATACAGTATTCTCATGTTTGATTCTTTATTATGGTATAATGTTGTTCATCCCAGAAAATGAAAATTTGCACTTGAAATTGAACGAAGTTGAAAGTAGCCAGTAGTGCAGAATGAAACACTCAGTTTAAAATAAACTGTCTCAGTTGAAAAAATTGATAGAAGTAAATTTCTCTACAAAACTGACAGAAATAGCTTCATTAAGACATTAATAGTTGATTGCTAATAATGTGGAAATAATATAAAATCAGAAAATTGAAACTAGTAACTTATTTTAGTTTTTCACGAATATGAGAATGTATATTAATTCACTTGATGGCTCCCTGCCACAGAAATCTGTTTTGTTTTCATTTGACACGGAGCTGTAAATGAAGAGAGACCAGCACTTTCCCAAAACATATACACAGGTCACGTGGAGAATGACCCCTTTACAATAACTCTGCTTGCTCTGCACATGCGTGAATCTGGCAGCTTGGGCGTGCCAGAAAAAGTATTCTGGGTAGCATCTGGCTACTTACTGCTACTGATCATACAGCAAACAGCCACACTTCAGGTAGCCATAAGTGGGAGAAGGCACTGCTCATATGCGAATCCAGCTCTACGCATGCACACGAGCCCGCTGCCAACTGCTCAAACAAACCTATTATTGCATCCAAGACAGGTGACCAATAAAAACAATAGTCTAAAATGTTTGTCCTATGGTATATCTTCATTTGGAATTGGCAATAATGTCATTATAAACGACTGATACCAAACTCATCTCTTTCACTATGGTACTTAATCAGTAATTGGAATTATGGAAGGATTTCATAACCCCACAGAGCTTATACTTCTATTCATATATATTTCTTAAATCATTTATCCACCCTTCTTACTAAAATTAATTATGAATTTATTTTTATTGTATATCACTTTCCCTTTTTCTCTTTCCGTGCTCTCTTTTCCTCTCTCATTGTTTGTTGGTTTGTAGGTTATCACCGACCATTGGAAACCAGTCTGTATCTAATTACATTCTTTTCAATTGTTCTTAAAAGTAATGCCATTATTAAAATTTTGTAAGTAAGCAGACATATCAAATTGTTTTTGCAAGTTTACCTGCTACTCGCTAGGTCCTCTCCAAATTGTTGTAAATAAGAATAGCAAACTGTAACTCATTATTTATTGTCAACTTATATTGTAAAAAAATCATTTTAGTTGGTGGCAACATGTTTTAGCACAGGGTGAGCTCACAGCAAAAGCATTAAGTGGTGTGTCCAGAGACCGTTGCCGCAATACACACACACACACACACACACACACACACACACACACACACACACACACACACACACACACACGCTGCACTTCAATTATAATTAAAGTACAGCTTCACACAGAGGTCCAGTGTGGGCTGTAATTATCATATGTCGGAGAAACTTGGTAAGCATTCTAATGCATTAATGTTGAACTGATTTAAGTTGAAAACAAATAGTTCCAATTTTGCACATCAGGTGCAAATCTGGTGCTGTGATTGCAATAAAGATGTATAGAAACATTTCTGTGTGTAATGGATTAGGAACAGAATGTGGGCAGAAAATCTCAAACAAATGAGAATGGCATAGTGTTGATTTTCATTATTATCTGCTGCTTGGATAATTTGTTCAGTATGAGCACCAAAGATGTTGACCACATGCTGTACAGTATTATTAACTGCTGCTTGCATAAATTGTAGAATATGAGCACCTGAGACATCGACCCAATACCATACAACATTTGTATTGCATCTGGAGGCCGAAGTTTGAACAATTTTTTTTTCCAATGTAAATCTGTTATGGGGGAGGGGTTTAATTTAGACATCTTGAAACATTATTTAAATGCTTCATTTTCATCAGAGGTACTAGTAAGGTGTACTGGCATGTACCATCACAAATTCTCAAAAAAGTCACAAAGCTGCTAAGTTACGGTGATACTGTAATGTTCCTTCCAGATCTGAATCTTAGAAAATGAATCACTAGCTCATATAAAAATTATAGTGAAGAGAATCGTGCATACCCTCAGTGAAGGAACTGTCGAAGCAACTCCCTGAACTGAAACAGACGAATCATCAATCATTATTCCCAGACATGGGACTGAAACTAATCTTTCTGCATGTCAGGCCAGTGCCTCCACCAGAGCACCACATCACTCATTATAAGGACATATTTGTAGAGGAATATCAGGTACACACTCGTACAAAACTAATGATTACTGTGCTGCTAGAAGTGGTGCAGCTACCTACATTTTATCATAACCAAAAAGTCCATAATGGGCAAATATGCCATCATACACAGAACTGAAGAAAGATATTTCAAAAATTAATTAGTTTATGGCGACCAAATTTTTATTTGCATAAAAACCTCAGACTCAAAGCAAATTAAAACTACAAAATGACACTCTTGATTATGTGTAACTGAGAACAACTTTAAACACAAGAAAAATGTAGAAACAGGAATGTCAAGTCTGTATGTGCTGAAAACTCATTTTTAAGGGATGTAAATTTGCTTGGCCTTCCTAATAAAAGTAAATTTAATTATACATGTATGTTAATGTAAAAGCATATCATCTTGAACAAGTAAACACTGTACTTATTTTCAGAAAAACAAGAAGTACCATGGATCAACAAACAGCTTTTAAACCACAACATTCTCAGGCCTTACACAGATCAGAAATGACCACATAGTACTTTCTATAACTTGTGTTATTAATAGTAACAGTTATCTTGCCTCTTTTGTCAGTAGTTTAGTGGTTCTGGTGGGTATTTGCAGACTGTGTTTTGTTGATTTCTGCAACTTTTGAAAAATATCTTTCTTTATATACAAAAATACTTCCAGTGCTTAGCAAGTACTTTAAACTTAGTGATGCATCCAAGTAACAGAAAAAAATGCAATGAAGAAGTTAATGGGGAGTTCAAAAAAAGAAAGCCACTTTTATTTTGACATTTGGTTCCCTGACTTCCCTTGAATACTGAATGACTAGTCTGAACCACTTTAAGTGAGGCCTAATGAGCAAAATCTAGTTGCTTGCTTCAAACATTTTTATACACACGCAACTGCTACAGGTCAGGGACAGCAAATGAGCTGTCCAGGAGGCAGGGACCGCTTTTAGACATTAGGCAAATGTGGATCCAAAAAGATAATGCATTCAATGAAAATTTAAAGTGTGAGGAAATAAATACTATAAAGCAAATTTCAAATTTTGAAGTCAAGAGAATTTATCAGGCTCATAAATTGTGTGTGCTTGGTACACCTTTTGTTTTTGTGGTGAAAAAGCAAATCAGCTGGATTCCCTGACACAAAGCTCACCAGTAGAGGCTGGTATATACACGTGCAAGTATACTTGCACAAGTTTGTGCAGAGTTGCACCAATAGTCTCCCCTGTGCCACCAATAAAGGTAACAAATAGTGATTAAACCACACAGACAGATTGAGAGCTGACTAGTAGGGTATCCCAAACCTCAGACATCATGTTGAAAGAATAAAAATTTGATGGAAATCTGTATTCAGTGCCATCAGATTATATTTCTGTGGGCATAAAAAGGTCAGCGAAGACGTCGCGTTGAATCTGAAACATCTGTGAGGGAACTAAGTCACTCTAGTAGGCCTTCAATCCTACCTAATCTCAACAGAAAGGTAATAGAATGGAGTATAAATCACTCTTGTCAGTACAATGGCTCCCGTTCCTCAGTGCAACATTAAATTATTCAGAATATATGCAGAGGAGCTAAAACTATTGACATGGGGTAGAATTCTCTCTGTAGCATGTAAACATAAAAGATTCTGACACTCTTGTGCTCAGTAGGTACAACATACACATAAGCAGTGAAAGGTCTAAAGGAGATGTAGTCATATTTCTTTTAATGCTAAATTCTGCCCTTGAGTCTTCCCTTTACCACAAAACTTAAAGGCAGTTGCTCAGAACAAGCTGGCTCAGCGATTAGACGATAAAAAATATGCTTACACCAAAATTCACCTTCATATCATATATTAGCTATCACCCCCTTTTGAGTGACTATTTAGCTACCTAAACAAGGCCCTAAGAGTAGTGCCAACAGTTTTCTTTGAAAGATAAGTGTGCCAAGTTTTGGCATTTTATACCAAGGCTGGTGTAAAAACTCACCCTGATGTCTTTAAGAGCCCACAAATATTTTAATCCTGAATGCAACCCAAAATAGTGTACCTCATATGTAATATATAAATCAGTTTTAATAACATTTTAGATAAGCACTATGCTTTTATCAGAATGTTCAATGAGAGCTCAAAACAACAGGACTCCCTTAGCTGTCTTTTTTGACTGTGTCTCCATGTTTTGACTTCTCAATTAATGTATTATATTTGTTATTGAACTATATATGATTCTGAAAGTAATGGAGCAGATGAAGCACAGTGAGAAGTCTTTTCCATTTGCTTCAATTCCTTTGGTAGTTTTAAAGCACTATAGATTATGGATCCAGCAGAGAAAATAATCAAAAATGAATAGTGATTCTTGAGTTTCTCCCGGCGTATTTGATAATCAGAATATCCACGGGTGTACTGCCGGTCTACAGTGTCCAACGGGCACAATATTTCGGCTATCATACATGTCGCCATCATCAGGTGAACTGACGGACAGTCTGTCAGTTCACCTGATGATGGCGACATGTATGATCGCCGAAATATTGTGCCCGTTGGACACTGTAGACAGGCAGTACACCCGTGGATATTTTGATTAAAAATAAATAGTATTCATTTCACTTTCTGAAGCAGAAAGTGAATATGTATATCATTCTGCTAGAGACAGGGTACACGAGAATTCATGGTAATCAGTATCCAAGTATAACTGCCACGGAGGCCCATAGGGACCATAATGTGACATGCAGTATCATTGCCCTAGAAACTGTAATCTCTTTTATGAGTCAAAGAGTCATGAAACATTTAAACAAGGAGTGATTAGTGCTGACAGATAATTTATATTTGATTGAATCAACTGTTCAGCCATGTTATACCTCATATCAGCCTTTCTTGTGGTACAAACTTACCACAACATATGTCCAACTTGGTTGCTGCTCAGTAACACCTGACTTCATACTCCAGTGAGAGGAACTTCAAATGCTTATGACATATACATGGATGTGACAAGTCATACAATACCTTCTAATATCATGTCAGGCCTTTTTCCACCCAGCGTAGTGCAGCAACTCAACGTGGCATGGACTCGACAAGTTGTTGGAAGTCCCCTGCAGAAATACTGAGTCACACTGTCTATAGTCATCCATAGTTGCAAAAGCGTTGCTGGAGCAGGGTTTTGTGCATGAACTGACCTCTCAGTTATGTGCAATGAATGTTTGATGGGATTCATGCAGGGCAACCTGGGTGGCCAAATCATTTGCTTGAATTGTCCAGAATGTTCTTCAAACCAATTGCAAACAGTTGTGGCCCGTGACATGGTGCATTGTCATCCATAAAAATTCCATCATTGTTTGGGAATGTTATGTCCACAAATGGGTGCAAACGGTCTCCAAGTAACTGTGCATAACCGAGAACCCAGCCCATTTCAAGTAAACACAGACCACACCATTATGGAAGCACTACCAGCCTGTGCAGTGCCTTGTGGACAACTTGGGTCCATGGCTTCATGGGCTCTGTGCCACACCAAACCCTACGATTAGCTCTTACCAACTGAAATTGGGACTCATCTGACCAGGCCAGGGTTTTCCAGTCATTTAGGGTCCAACCAATATGGTCACAAGCCCAGAGAGGCACAGCTGGTGATGTCATACTGTAAACAAAGGCACTTCCATTGTTTATCTGCTACCACAGCGCATTAATGCTATATTTCACTGCACTGTCCCAATGGATACATTCGTCATGTGCCCTTCATTGATTTCATGCAGTGTTGCTGTCTGTTGGCACTGATAACTCTGCAAAAACAGGGCTGCTCGCAGTTGTTAAGTGATATCAGTAACTCTTGACACTATGAATCTTGGAATATAGAATTCCATAATGATTTCTGAAATCAGTTGTTCCAAGCATCTAGATCCAACTAGCATTCCGTGTTCAATGTCGGACACCTTGTCACACGAATCATCTGAATATAAATGACAGCTCCGCCAATGCGGCGCCATTTACTTCCCTGTATACAGCATCGGTATATGTGCATATGGCTATCCCATGACTTTTGTCACCTCACTGTAAATCAATATATGTCACATTTTAATAGAGTGCATTTTATATTTAAAAGGAGGCCTACCCTCTATTTCAGCTGAAAATTAAATGAGTGTGGTGGTTTTTTTTTTTAACATTTTTGTGTATTGTCAAGATTACCCTAAGTTTTTGCACTTGAGGTTCTAGAATGTTACAGCATGGCTGGTACATCCGTTTTCTGGCCAGTGGTCAGCCAACCATGGTTTTTATGCTGAACTGTTTTAGGTCGATCTCTCACAAATTTTGTGTATCTCTCTCTCTCTCTCTCTCTCTCTCTCTCTCTCTCTCTCTCTCTCTCTCTCTCTCTCTCTCTCTCTCTTTTGTGTGTGTGTGTGTGTGTGTGTGTGTGTGTGTGTGTGTGTTTAGAGATGATGATGATGACCAAGTGAGAAACC
The DNA here is from genome assembly GCF_021461395.2 of Schistocerca americana. NCBI lineage: Eukaryota > Metazoa > Arthropoda > Insecta > Orthoptera > Acrididae > Schistocerca > Schistocerca americana. The sequence goes on from NC_060130.1 coordinate 570,074,982, forward strand.
AGGACAATGTGATAAGGTAGTAGAAACAATCCACTCAGGCATGATGACACCTTAACACTACAGAAGTTAGTACTGGACTTTCAGATTTCTGGCTGTGAGGCCATCTTTATCTTCTATGTGCGAGAGGTACTGGCTAGAACATTCACATTAGGAATTGCGGGCAGTGCTATCTAGGCAACTGTAGTGTTTCATAAGTACTGCCACTGCCTGTTGTCTCTGTCAGTCCATTTCAGCTAGTGGACATTCAAATTTGTTGCCCTAATATACTAGACACCCTCTCCCCCTCCTCCCACAATTGGTGTGGATGGATGAAAACATCCTGAACTGAGCTTATGGAGGTAGATCATAGGCGGTTGTGGTGGCATGGCCTGATCACCCACTGGTTGTGGCCACATGCGTGAGTCGCCAGGTGCTTTCCTGATATCCAGTGATGAGTTCCTAAGGCTTTTGTGAACATAGGTTACTGTTGTACCAATTTTGACAGTGGTAATGGTGCTTCAGACAAAGCCTCTGATGGCACTGGGATGGTGATGGTGGAGGACCTGCCAAAATTAGAAGTCCGAGCTGGTTTTGGTGATGACACTTAATTCCTCTTGATATTTGTACTGATATTATGTGCCACCAGAGTGTTTCATTTATTGCTGTTGGGGTCCATCTGTCATTGCTCTTGTAGGAGTGGGTCTACGTGAGTAACATTTTGGGTGCAAGATGTATGGTTTGAGAGAGGGTGGTGTCAGGGGATAAAACATAGCCTGTGGCTGACTCCCATAGATTAGTTCAGCTGGGTTATGATCACTTTGTTGTCCTATATACACTAAAAAAGAGTTTGAGGGCTGATATTGTTGTCGTGGATTCTTAGGTTTCAGGATTTGTTGTTTAAATGCCCATACAAAGTGTTCAACTGCATCACTGGAAGTTGGGTGGAATGGAGGCTGGAGCTATGTTTTATGCTGTTGGCCACATGGAAGTTCTCGAAAGTGTCCACTGTGAATTGCAGTCCATTTTCTGGAACCAGAGTGTGGGGCAGCTATTCAATGGCCAGAACCTGAGCGGATGCCTTACGTCATGGTGGACACTGTGCTTACAACATACAGGAATGTTGAGGATGTGTTCACAACAAATGACCATATTGTTCCCAAAAAAGGGCCTACAAAGCTTGGGTATATGCAGTCACAGTTTTGGTCAGGGGTGTTCATGGAGCAAATGATCATGCTGGTGTTGCCTGATCTTGGGCAAATGCTGTGCAGCTATGTAACATCTCTATGCCCTCCTGCTGATTGGTAAACTTCCATTGGAGTTTAAAAAGGTGAAGATAATATCTGTTCTGAAACCTGGCAAACCCGGTGACATGGTAGAAAGCTATCGCCCCATTGCCCTACTTAGCTGCTGCTACAAGCTTTTTGAAAGGCAAGTATATAACAGAATAAATAGTGCTATCCTAGAGAATGTTCCAATTGATCAGGCAGGTGTCAGACCAGAGCATAGTGGCTGTGACCAAGCACTGTCTCTCACATCCTTCATAGTCAGGATACCAAATGAAGCAGTGAACATCTGTGGCATTTGTTGATCTAACTGCCACCTTTGACACTGTGTGGAGGGAAGGCCTTATCTACAAATTTCTCTGCATCACACCCCGCACAACAGGGGCTCGACTGAATAACAGCATGCTAAGCGATAGGAAGTTCCAGGTAATCACTGGAAGCAACATAAGTAAGGAGAGGAAGCTGAACAACGGATTGCCTCAAAGATCAGTTCTCTCACCATTACTGTTCAACGTATATCTGTCTGATCTACCTGACACTTTGTTCAGAAAATACTGCTATGCCGATGATCTGGCTCTAGCTGTACGACACCAGGAAATGACGACAACACAAGAGATTCTAACCAATGACCTGTCTGCATTAGATGATTACTTCAAAATCTGGAGACTCCAACCCAGTGTGAGTAAAACAAAAGTGTGTTGTTTCCATTTAAATAATTGGTTGGCAAACGTAAAACTGGAAGTAAGTTTCAGAGGCAGAATTCTTCATCATAATTGGAACCTAGAATAACTTGATGTCATCGTGGACCATACACTATGCTTCAAACACCACCTTCTTAACTTACCTCAAAAGTTGAGGACTTGAAACAACTTCCTCCATAAGCTATGCGGAACTACCTGGGGATCTTCAGCAACCACCCCGCGATCTTCAGCTCTGGTCTTGGTGTACTCAAGTGCTCAGTGTTGTGCACCTGTTTGGATGGACAATCATCATACAAGGCTTGTTGACGCCCAGCTGAATAAGACAATGTTCATAATATCTGGCACAATCAGATCTACTCCAGTTTATTGGCTTCCACTGTTAACTGGTATAATGCCTCCTGATCTACGCAGTCGTACTGCCCTTATAAGAGAATTCCACAAGATCTCAAGGAATTCTAACCTACCTGCACATAGCGACCTGCCACTTTTAAATCGTAAAAGACTGAAATTCCATCCAACTCTGTGCGATGCTGCTGACATGGTTGCTAAGGATTTCAAACCTTTTGAAGAACGGAAAGGTCGGTGGGAAGCAGTGATAGATGTGTGCCTGCATAACATCTTCTCAGGTGCTACACTTCCAAGTGGATTCGACCTACCACGCAAGACCTGGACTACTCTCAACAGAATCCGTACAGGCCATGGCCAATGCCAGGATGCTCTCTTTAAGTGGAAGAAGCTGCCTAATCCGGCCTGTGACTGCGAGGTTCCATACCTGACTGTTAACCACACTGTCAGTGAATGCAGGATTCGAGCCTATCATGGTGGTGATGAGGACTTCCTGCTAACAACTCCAGATGCAGTGTGCTGGATTGAAGGACTGGATATTCAGTTGTAAAGACAAGCTTAAGTTTCTTGTGTGTCAGTATGTTCATATGTATATGTAATTTATTTTCATGATATGTCTGTATTAGCCATACGCTAAATAATAATAATATGCCTCTTTTGATTCCCGGTAAGTACGCATCTTCCATCAAGTATCTTCATTCAGAATATCTGTCATGATTCCTAGTGCCTCAAGCTCAGTACTTGTTGACACTCAATGTGTGTCAATCTCTGTGTTCAAGAGTATGATATCACATACAACCACGAGCCTGTGGTAGACATTCTTCTATGTCTTTAGGTAATTGCTCATCCTTTGCATGAAATATGATGAGAGGACTTCCTGCAAAATTGGGCCTCAGCATGTGGTGCCAGTGACATGAGCTGCTGTAATAAGAAAACCTTGCAAAGTTTGTTTCCCCTCAGTGTTGATGTGGAAACATAGCACATACTGCTGATCAAATTCTGGGTCTGTACCTGTGAGTGGACATGATAATCCATCTACATTTGAATGCTGTGCTGTTGGCTTTTACCAGAAGGTACAGCTGTACCCATTCAGAAAGAATGCTGAGCATTGGGCACATGGAGTTGTCCCCTCTGGGATGCTGGAGCATGGTCTGAATAATGTCATCAATGGTTTATTATTGGTGATTGGGAAACCTTTGACTCAAACAGGTAGACATGGAATATCTTGATTCCAAACACACTATCACAAGTGCCTCCTCCTTGATCTCTGAGTAGTTCCATTATGCTGGAATCAACGTCCTTGATACATGGGCAATGGGCTTTTCTGACTTTTTTGAATACCTGTGCACTAATACCACCCTGATGCTGTAAGAAGAGGTGTCATCTACCAGCACTAGTGGACATCTGTGGGAGAATGGTGTGAGATATGGTGCTTCTCAGCATGAATTGTAATTGTTAAAAGTTTACTTGTAGGCTGGGGTCAAGTTGTATTGAACTCCTTTCTTCCAAAGAAAGTTTTCAATCTGCAAAGTGTGTGAAACTTGTCGCAAGAACTTGGAGTAATAGCTGATTTTTCCCAGGAATATTTGTTGTTCTAACAGGTGTTTCGGGCAGGATGAGAAATCTATGGTGTTTCTACTTTGATATGTTGGCTTGATCTCCTCTTTGCTTAGCCATTGTACCAAGTAATCATCTGAAAAAAAAAAACTGCAAGTCTGTAAAAAGCACAATAAATTTGTATACAGCAGGGTTGTAAAGAGGTTGCAGAGTTTTTGGAAATTCTGTTGTTGGAAGGCTCCTGTGACACTTAGATTATCTAAATAACTAATTCACGCTGGAATATGACATTAGCCACACTATGTACATTTGGAAGATTGTGGGCACAGATGCAATGTCAAAGGGAGTCACTTGTAATTGCATAATAAAAAAGTTTTGTTGATTAAAATGATGTTTTGGAATTCTTTATCTAAATATGCATCAGCTAGGTTGATTTTTGAGAAGTATTCTATTCCAGTAAGTTTAGCAAGGTCTTCTGGCCATGAATTGGGGTGAGCCTCTTATTTGTGATTGGTACTCAACACAGCCTTGAAACCTTCACATAACCAGTGTGAGCCATTTTGTTTCCATGTGATGAATGTTGGGGCAGTCTATGCATCAAATTTGACAGGCTTGACTACCCCAGCCTTTTGAGGTCAGTCAGGTTCTTGTTTGACTGCTGTGCATAGAGTGACAGGAATGGGTCTTCATGGCACAACTGATGCACTGGATCTGGACGGAGGAAGATAAGGTGCAAAGGCAGTACAGTACACAGTACCATGAATTACGCTGTGTCTGATGTGATGTGGACCACTACCATCACTTGAACGATGTACTCATGTCCAAGCCAAAAATTTTGGTAGCTAAGGGTGACCAGAAACTAATAAGATCATTGGTTGTATGACCTATTTGCAGGCCACTGTGATCAAGAACTGACCCCATTGAGGGATGGAACTGTCTCCAGAAGCTGCAAAATCCCAAGAAGGTTGAGAGAACTTAAGAGGGCATAGTCATGCATATGTTGCCCAAGTAACCAATGAAACAGTGGCCCAATTTCACTTGAAAACAACCATCCAGATTAGAAATACTAACAGTAACAAACTCTGAGTGAAAGGATCACCTGTAAGGGCTATGGAAGGTAGTGTGTGTATGGTTCCTTGCTGTGTGTGTGTGCTGCAGGATTGTACCAAGGTGCTCAATTGTGACACACACTGACCTGAGGTGGCCATCTTTCCCACAGGATGTCCAGCGAGCCCAGTGATCTAGACAGTCTTCTCCATATTGCGTGAAAAAGCAATGTGGTCATGATGATACTTCTTGTAATGTTAATGTTGGAGATTCAGATGTCGTGGATGTATTTGACATTAATGACCCACACCATTATTGTAGAGAGAGAGAGAGAGAGAGAGAGAGAGAGAGAGAGAGAGAGAGAGAGAGAGAGAGAGAGAGAGAGTGTGTGTGTGTGTGTGTGTGTGTGTGTGTGTGTGTGTGTGTGTGTGAAACTCGTCCACTTGTTGAAGTTATCAGAAAAAAAATAAAAACCGAGTAAAAACATAACACAAAATTGACTTTGACTCTTCTGTACCATTGCCCAGGAGTAGAACATTCACAGGTGCTCAAGGTGGTGACCCTGGACACCGATACACTGATGCATTTGTTGAATGAAAGAATTGTGTACTGCTTCCAGTGTTGCCTGCTGAAGAGAATTACAAGCAAGCATGATACGTTCCCGCATGTCCTCTGGAGTTGTTGGAATATTGTGATAGACAACATCTTTAATGCATCCCCAAAGAAAAATGTCCAGAGGATTTAAGTTAGGAGACCTAGCAGGCCAAGTAACTGTTGCTCCTCGACCAGTCCATCTGGCAGGACACTTTCGGTTCAGAACACGACGTGCACGCAAGGCATTACGTGCTGGACATCCACCATGTTGATACCACATAAGCATTCTGGTTCTTAGCTGCACTTCATCCAGAAGAGAAGGAAGAATTGATTTGAGGAAGTTGGCATATCATTGATGGAATAAGGACCAATAATTGTAGTACCAAGCATCCCACACCAGACCTTAACTCTCCATTGATGCTGATGTTCCACCTGTCTAAGCCATTGTGGGTTGTTGCTGGACCAATAATGCATGTTCCTTGTATTTAGCTATCCTTTGTTTGTGTAGGAACATTCATCAGTAAATGGAACATTGGAGAAGTAGTTCGGGTTGGCGAGGATTTGCTGCTGTGCCCAGTGACGGAACTGTACACGATTCTGGAAATCATTACCACGAAATTCTTGATATAGGTGTACATGGTAAAGATGGAACCCATGACATGTAAGAATATGATGTACACTGGTTTTAGGAATGCTGGTCCCACGTTCAAGCTGCCGTGTGCTCACATGTGGATTCATGGCAATGGAAGTGAGAACAGTAACGTCGGCAGCTTTGTCTGTGCTAGTGCTATGACGATTGCATTGACGTGGTTTGAAACTTCCTGTTTCCTGAAGCATTGCAACAAGATGAGAAAATATGTCGGGAAGGTGGGTTCTTGTCAGGATATTGCTCTCTGTACAGTCCCGCTGCCTGCGTAGCATTTCGCCTACGTTCAACAATGACAATAAAAGAAACATTACGTTAATGCAGTTTGTAGGAAGGACAGCCTTTGCTATATGCCTACTCTACACAACAGTATTTAAAAGGACTAAACTGCTGTACTAAATGTACCCGTGCATAAGAAAACAGTATTGCAATTACTGTTCTGCTAACTTACATTCTCCATAGATGAGTAGCATTTCTAACTTCTCTTCGTTGGTGTACATTCTACTCACACAACTCTTCAACTGATGATTGTTCATCGAATGATGGGTGTGCTTTCTAGTTATGTTTAAATTTGTCCTCTGTCAATGTCAGCACATGGATGTGTTCCATTACCCCTAATACATGCACTAAGTGCTGGGAGTGCTTAGTGCACAACATCAATTTTGTGTTATGTCATTAATAATGTTGTGTTTCAGTGAATGGTAAATTGTGATACATTTTTAAATAGGTCCTTAGGAGAGGAATTGAACTACCAAATAAAAAATACAGAATGCCATTTAAAAAAGTCATATCGCTGTTCATACCATTGTAAAAAACAAAGCTACAATGAAGGCAATCATGCTGATTGATGTCCCCCTGATCACTAAATAACATTTGCTTGAAACATTTTGTAAGTTGCATCTGGAAAAACAGTTATTTAGAGCAGTCAAGATAAATAGGACATTGTTAGTAATCCTCTGTGTGCACTGAAAACTCTCTAGATTTATCTTCATGGCGTTTTTTGTGGGATATAAAGGGTGTATAAAAAGTCCGGGAACACTTTCAGTTAATTACTGCACAAGAACCAAAATTTGCAAAGATATCATACATATGTCATTTTGAAGACAAAACCTGAAAGTTTTTTTTTTCCTTCATGTATACTGCCACAGCTTAGTTTGGTAATTTTCTGATAGTCACCGCTAGTCGCAAACATGCCGAGTGCATCGATGGATCGGCTGTGCTACAGAAGGGGACAGTTGTTTCATGAAATGCCCTCCCGAATCACCAGATCTTACTCCACGTGACTTTTTTCTGTGGGCACACATTAAAGATCTGGTGTGTGTACGGCCCCTACCACATGATGTAGCATGTCTCCGGGAGAGAATACAGGAAGTGACTGCCACAGTTACCCATGCCATTCTGGGAAGGGTATGGCAAGAATTCGATTACCGTATTGACGTCTGCCGGGTCACTCCTGGCTCGCATATTGAATGTTTGTAAAAAAACTGCCACAGTTACCCATGCCATTCTGGGAAGGGTATGGCAAGAATTCGATTACCGTATTGACGTCTGCCGGGTCACTCCTGGCTCGCATATTGAATGTTTGTAAAAAAACTTTCAGAGTTTCTCTTCAAAGGCGATATGTATGACATATGTACTATGTTTAGTTCTTGTGCAATAAATAATTGAAAGTGTTCCCGGACTTTATGTACACCCTGTATGTAGGAGGAAGCAATATATTGGCTTGCTTTTCTAGGAACATATGCTCTCAGTACACCTCTCGTGCAGCATCTACCTCTGGAGGTGGCTGAGCACCTCTGTGATGCTTCCGTGCTTACTAAATGAAACTATAACAAAAAATTCCGCTCTTCTTTGCATCTTCTCTGTTTTCTGTATCAGTCCTATCTGGTACAGATCCCATACTGATGAGCAATGTTGCTGTGCTTACCATGATCTGGAGCCACCTGAACAACAATATCGCAAATAGAGGAGTCAGCACAAGAAGCTTTGCATCTAGGGTTTGGACAGGTGTAACTGCATTTTCATCTCAGTCCTTGCAAATAAATTACTCAGGAACGGTATGATTATTCTAGCTGTTTGTAGTATTGGTGGAACTCTAGCCTTAACGTCGCCACATGATACCTCCAAGAATAGCAATTAGTCACCAGCATGCATATGTCCTTGACTGAGAGAGTGACTGGTTAGGACAGTGGTGTTATCTTTCTCAGTAGGAAAAATGTGTGTGTTTATGCCCACTATTCATTAAAGAAATCATAATCAGTCACCAAAGCAGAACCATCACTGTCATGACTCCCTTACTGATCTTTTCAAGAAGCCTTTGATCAAAAATTTGCTAATGTGATATGGAACTACTGTCTTCACCGCCAGTATTGATAACTGCTGTGGACATGAGGTAGCAGCATCACAAATTTAGTGGGAAGAACTATCTTGACACTAAAGTTGGGAAGGATCTGAGGAGAGACAGAGGTTTAAAGAAATAACAAATTGCAAGTGTCCTAGATGAGATACCTACAATGACAGTACAAAATGAACACGTAAACCACAAGCAAACAGTTTTTAAAGAGTGACAACGACCAAGTGAGAAACCAAGATGATGTGATGATATAGTAGAAACAATCCAGTCAGATGTGATGGCAACTATACACAACAAAAGCAAGTACTAGACTTTTGGATTGCCGACTGTGAGGCCATAGTCAACTCATACATGTGAGAGCTGTAGGACAGAGCATTCATATAAGGAATTAGGGGTGGCAGTATCTTGGGGCCTGCAGCCTTTCACGGTCACTGCCACCACCTACCAGCTGTCTAAGTCCATTTCTTTCAGTGGTCATTCGAGTTCATGTGGCCAGGATACCAGAATAACTTACTGGTGTGGCTTCTCATACTGACTGATTCATTTCTGATGATACATCTACTTGCTCTGTAGCTTGTCTTTTATTCCTCCTGGTGAATACAGTTTCTGATATCATGATATGTTCTCTGTCATGTCTTGCTGTTTCTTTGACTAAACCTCAGATTGAATAGATATCAGATTAATTATGGGTTAGTTTTTTAGTTGATGATGCATCCTACTTTTCTGTCACAATGTCAGATATCCTTTGACTATCAATTGCTGGCTTAATCTCTTTACACATAGACTGTGTAAAGTATGAAACTGGCCACCAACACGATTGATATCCATAATGAATGTTTCTGAAGCGACCAAAAATCCTCATAAAACCATGTGGCACAGCTCACATAAAAGACATGTTCTTGTAAAATAATCACGCAATCTGGTTCTGGCAGAACTTTTTAAGAAAATTATAATGACTACCACATATCTCCAATTTTGAAAGTTGGTATTCACCACAAAAAGTTTTTAAATATTTGCCAGAAGGTGACCAGTTAGGTCAATAGTGGCACTTGCTGCCTGATAACACTATTATTTTATGGTTGTTATTCACAAACATAATTCTTTAAAGTTTGGAGATTTCCTTGTGTTGATTTATTGATTTGTTTTTATCACCAAGTTATCCTAGTACTTCAGATCTGTTGAGTTACATAGCTGGTACATTTTCTCCATTTTTATTTAACAATCTTTTACTGAGTATTTTTTACAGTTTAATTCACATATTTTCTTTTTCTGCCTTACAGAACACACTTTCAGTAGGTTTAGGCTTTCCCATTTAATTATATTTATATCAAGTCTTAAGTAACACTGTTTTTACTGTTGATCAGAAGTTGATCACATTTATTTATATATTTTTTGATCTCTTGAACTAGATCTTAACTCATTTGCCATTGTTGTCTAAATCTAAATAGGCCCTAATTTCTTTTGGGACTTTTTCATGAATTTGCTTTTTGTCTTTAAATATAGTTCTTTCCAATAGTAATTAAATTTTACTTTACATTTACCACTTTATACCTTCACCAGTTTTTCTTTCAAAAGGCAAAATTTTATGCCAATTGATTCAGCACTCTCATAGAATGATGTTTCCAAGGATGACCCTCTACTTGGATCAATACCTGGAACCATAGGTAAGTGAGAAGGAGATAAGTTTTCTTTATGCATTGTGATGGAGAAGAGGAGGAAACCTTCCATTTTGTGGTGCATTTCAACATGTTGTTGTGGAAAATAATGAATAAAAAAATTTTATTGCTACTGAAGTATGGCATTGTCAGTCTGGAGGAGAGAAGTTATCATTGTCCAGTGCTACTCAGTGGTAAAGCATCTGGGGGAAGGCTAAATATCATTGGTTGCCAGTAGCTGACGAAGGTGGATGCATAGATTGCCACAAATTGTTGCACGTACTGTATGAGAGGTAGTCATAAAGTTACAGTTATCACCACAACACTGTCAAGTTCTTGTTTGTTTTATGGTACATGTCTACATTCCTGGTATAGATCAAAATCCCTGTGCAACAGTATCATAGCATGGCAATAGAGGTGCTAACAGCAGGTGGCGTAAACCTATGATAAAGTATGAGTATTATACAGTTCTTCATTTTATACATTTGGCAGGGAACAATGCTGCAAACACCCATGCTGAGTTGCTGGAAGTGTACAGTAACAATGCACCACTGTATGACACTGTGGTTACGCGTTGCAGAAACTTCCAGTATGGTTAAACAAGTGTGAAAGATGAAGAATCAAGTGGCAGTTCATCTCTCTGTAAAGAACTGGGAATCACAAGAGAAGGTCCTTGTGTTTGAAAACTGGAGTATCACAATGGAGGTGACAGTGAAGAAAGTGAAAATCAGCCACAGATCAGTTTTCATCATATTGCACAAAATTTTTAACAAGACATGGTACCTGCTGGGTACCATGATGCCCTGACACCCATTCAATATGCCTGTTGTACCAAGGCAGCAGTGGAAATATTGCAGTTGTTTCAGGCCAGTTCAGATGACTTCTTTATGCACCTTATAACCATGTATTAGTGTTGGATATTAAATTTGGGGAGATATTATTTTCTGTGAATAATTTGTAAGGATGGTTTATGACTAGTAATGTTCCTTCACTTTGAGGAGCTTAATATTGTCAGAAAACATTTGGCTGTTTATTTAGTGGCAGTTGGAGACTGTCAATGTAAGTTAAGAAAAGCACTAATCTGTTCGTCAGTTTTTATGTAATCTGTAATTAATGTTTTCTGTTCTGAAATTTGCTTTGCAGGAGATCGTATAGGGCAACTCTTTGTTACCTGTTATTTCGAGGTCCAAGGTAAAGTATAAACCAGAAAGACTGAACAAGAATGTGAGATTAGTTTGGGCATATGGAAAAGGGAGGGGGTTGTTTTGGGATTCAAATGTCCCCTCCCTCATCCACAATATTATAAGTAGGACCTGGATTCATAATTAGCACAAGTATCTACTTTTCCATTTGTGTGGTATCAGCACATTGAATGTCTGGGTCCTTTGTGTTCTAACACTTAGCATTTTTGACACAGTTCCTAATCCATTCGTAAACAAGGAGGCAGTTTCATTGTTTACCTGGCACTGACCAATGACAGTGCACAGGCTGTAATCGCCTACATTGCTAGTATCTTACGTTTCTTGGTAAACATGCAACGGTGTGGGCTCCTTCCTTTTTAGGTATTTACTCACTTACCTTAATGAGCTGCTTATAGCCATGGCCTGCCCGGAAGTGATGTATAGTGTGGTTCAACCTGGAAGAGCTATTTAACAGGCAGATTGCACTGTATTCATCAGGAGGGTATATAAATTGTTCCATGGCCTGACTTGAAAGGGGGTTCATTCTACTAGGCTGATCATAGCTACTGAATAAAACAAGCTCATGGCTAAAATTTCTGTGCAGTATTCTCACTTTAGTAACATATTTTCTGCTACCAGGCTCATCCTGATGTAGAAGCATATACTTGGACATAGTTTGCACTATTCTGTTCACTCATACATACAGTCTATCTCTCTAGTAGATGTGGGCATGATGAAAAGTAATGCCCCTCAACTTTTTTGTGAAAACTCTTGAAGGTTTCTAAATAAAACAAAGTTTATTAGCATTGTACATCATTATTCTTCATATCTACATACTCATTTCTGAATGTAGTCACCCTGGCAATGAACACAATTTCTGAACATAGTCACCTCGTTGATGAACATAATTCTCCCAACTAGGGACCATTTTGTTGATACTGTCACTGTAGAGTGTTTGACTTTGTTGATTGAGCCACTGCCTCAGCTTGCACTGCTTCATCTCTAACAAAGTGAAGTCCTGGAAAGTGTTCTTTAAGTTTTGAAAACACTCCCAGCTCTGTCACACACACTGAGGTTAGTACCACTGTTTCATTCATTACCAGCACAAACCACCCAACGCCACACATTACTGTTGTCAGTACAATTATCACCACACGCAGCTTTCATTCTTCTATCAATTTCAATTGGAGGCACATTTTGTGTGGTTAGAAAATCGATTACAGCACGCTGCTTCTCCCACACTGACACAGTTACGTTATGTTATGCACCACCATGTTAGATGTTCGGTTCAGAGCTCTGTAGTGGCAGAGGGTTGCAGCTTGTGTCAAAGCAGGGTAGTCAGCCAAGTAATATGCATGACATGTAATACCTCAACCGATACTAAAAACAGAAAAAAAATTGCATTGGCATTACTTTTCAGCATGCCTCTGTAGAACTCACAAATTGCTGTACAAAAAACTGCAACTTTTGCCAGTCAATAAACAATGGGATAATTCACACAATGGTTATCAGTTTAGTATACTACGCACTTCACCGGTATTCAGTACTCTTGAAGTTGCTGAAATGTGATTACTTAGTGTGCCAGGTGAAATTCTTTAGCCGATTAGAAAGTAGTCACAGTTTGCTAAAAAAAACTGGATCTCACCAGTTTATGAACCATCTGACTAAAAGCAAATTACATATTTTTTTTATAAAAGTACTAGAACACTGAATGACATTACTAAAGCTGAACCATGACTCCTTACGACAAGTGAGCATAAAACTCTCCTGCTTCAGGAATGTACAGTTTCTACTCTCTGATTGGTGACAGTATAATTTGGCCAAAAACCTTCAGAGCTTTTCATGGAAATCACAGTAATGTCCCTCCCTGACAAAAATCTCAACTCTGAATTTCATTTAATTATGTCCCAGACTTTGTACCTTTTGAAAAGCACATAAACTCAAAACAAGCCCATTTAAACTTGCCTTAAGAACAGAAGTAAAGATTTTGTTTCTAGAATTCTACTTTGTAATAGGCATTCAAATGTGACTCACAGTGTGATTACACAATGTGAATCACACCCTAAATCTTCATTAATTCTTAATGAATTTCAGGAGTCATACATCACATGCATGCAACATTCATCCCTTCACTCACTATGATAGCAGAATAAATGAAAGTAACAGTGTCAAACAACTGAAAATAACTATTACTGCTTGAAAACTGAAAAGATTAGTAATTGAGACTGTTATAAACAAAATATTGTTTAATTAAAAATTTAGCAACAAAGTGTTTAGTTTAATTCACCCTTTGATGTATTTACAAAAATATAACAATGTGTCAGGCTGTTGCTTTCAATGGCAAGTCATAAAATTTAGGTTTTGGGTAATTTTGAGTATCTTCGAAATTAATTTAGGTATAGAACTGAAGCATACAGGAGCTATCTATCATTATTCTGAAAGTCTATCAGAAATTCCACAGTATCTGGTATACAGGAAATTCTTTTATTAATTCAAAGGCTGGTGCGTGCTTTAAGAGGATTTAAAGTCTACAAGTACATGACTCAGCCTCCAATGTTTGAGTATAGGAATGACAGATGGCATCTTTCTGGTGTGGGAATCAATTTTGTGGGACAGTGAGTGGTATGGAAGAACGAGTACTATTGTGCATTTGATTGTTTGCTTAATATTGAATAAATTTTTGGGCTGAAATTAAATAGTGAGTATTGCATCCTTATAAAATTTAGGCAGGCACATGCCAACCCCCCCCCCCCCCCCCCACCCCCCCCCAAAAAAAAAAAAAAAGAAAAAAATCCTGAATATGCCCATGGAATCCAGTGGAATCCAGTCTTTTGGTTAGATGATCACTTTGTTTAGTTATGGGCTATGCATGTGAGTTTTCGCGATATGGAATGGTTTTCCATCTGATTCTTTGAAAGATCAGGAATTCTTCACTAAGCACTAGAACATTTGCCATCTACTGTCCGAAAAAAGCTGCACATATATTCAGATGTATCTTGATAAGCTTTCAAAGTTGTGCAAAGACTAGCAACTTGATGTAAATGTTCATAAATGTAACATTTTGCACTTATAAAGGTGTAGTATCTGATGACTACAATATCAATGCATCACAACTGGAATTGGTCAACATATGAACTGGAATGATCATATAGGCTCCATTGTAGGTAAACCAAGTGGCAGAATTTGGTTCATTGCTGTCAGTCTACAAGGAAGATGACATGCAAAACCTTCATGTCACCCATTGAGAAATATTGCTCAAGGGTGTGGGACCTGTACCACACAGGACTAACAAGAGACATTGAACATATGCAAAGAACACATTCCTACTTACAGAGGTTAAAGAACCAACTTCAAGTAACTATCATAGCACTAGATTACAAATCCATATGTATCACTCCTGTATGGAACACTAAGACAAGATTACATTAATTACAATGTCACAGAGGTGTTTAAGCACTCATTCTGCATACATGAATGGAATATGAAGATGCACTAATAACTACTACAATGGAAACTATACTCTCCTATGCACTTCACTGTGGTTTGCAGAAAATGGATGTGGTCGTAGATGTAATTATCACAAACTATTGACAAGTAATTCCAGAATTCTCAATGGTTCACTACCTCCCCTCATGTGATCCCATACTTAGATAAACTTCTACATGAAACTAATTCTATAAAAATTGTGTAAAGTGTGTGACAAATGTAGCCATTGAAAGTAGTTAAATCTTTTAGCAGAATGAACTTACTGCACCCCACAATGCATTAATATGAATGCAGAAGTATGGTCAATAAAGAATGCCAATAAATATTTTTTTCCTTCTTGCACTGCAACAGCATCACTGAAACAGTGTTTCATAACAATAACAGATAACATAAAGTTGGTAAGCAACAAAAAAAAAAAAAAAAAAAAATGAATGTTTGTACATACTTGGTAACAGTGTCACAGAAGAGCATAAGAGCAACCAGCATCTGTGGAAAGTGGACATGGTTTACAATGGGCAGTGTTGCTTTGATGTTCTGGTCATCTCAGTGAATGAGATCAGAATCAGCAGAGCTTCTGTTATTGTAATGGAAGAATGCTGAATAATACTGAGTATACAGACAGAAAAATTCACCACTGGGCATAATCATACACATGTGATATGTGACTTTCCTTGAAGAATGGGTGCCTGGATTTATAGTGTATATACTGAAGCCAGCAACTTGTAGCAGGTCTACAAGGTTGCAACAGTTCCAGAGTTACTTCATGTTATGATCCTGAAAGCAAACATGTAAGCGAAGTCTGAAAGTAACACTATCCAAAAATAGTTATGAAGACAGAGTTAGGTTGGCTCAAGGTACAGGTAATGAGTATTTTACTTCTTTATGCCTTCATTTGACACTATTTTAAAAATTTTCCATACATAACATGACTTACCAATTGTAGTGATGAATTTACATAAATACATGGCCTGAGGGGAAGAGTAAGGGAAGCAGCAAGAAGGGAAGGAGGAAACAAAATGAAACTTCATGGGTTGAAAAGTAATGTGATGGTATACAGGTGATTACAGACTCAAGTCAAATTTACAAACAACTTTCCAGCATGAGGCCACTTGTCAGTATAACATTGTTCCACCTTTGGCCTGGATAAAGGCACTGCCCTGGTTGGGAAAGATGTCACAAAATCATAATATTGTCTCCTGAAGCAAGATGGCCTACAACTGTTGTACTGGTCCTTGAAATCCTGTATACAGGCACTGTGACAGAGCTATCATCCGAGCTGATACCATACATGCTCTGTCATGGACAGTTATGAGGATCTTGCTGGCTGTGGGAGTACCTCAGCATCATGCAGACAGTTCATAGACACACATGCAATGTGTGGACAAGCTTTGTCATGTTGAAAGATGATACCATGATACCCCAACACGAGAGATAATACATGAGGACGCATAATATTCATGATATATTGTTGTGTCATCAGAGTTCTCTCAAACAGCATTAGCTATGACCTGAAGTCATATTTGATGACTCCCCACACCAAGAGGCCAGGAGTAACATGGCTGCAACTATTCGAAATGTTGGAAGGTATGGGATCTCTCCCAAGGATGCTGCCATACACACCAATGATGGTCATCTAGGATAGTGCACAACTGTGATTCATTACTGACCACAATGCAATGCCATTCATCAGCAATCCATGCTTCATGGCCACAGTACGACTCCAAACACAGCCATTTATATTGTGGTGTTGATGGGAGCATGCACTTGGGATGTTAATTCCCTAGTCATGCTGCTGCTAGTCTGATCAGAGATGCAGGATGATAAAGAATGTTGCAAGGCATCCATTACTTGTTCTCACATGGCAGGCACAGATGTGTAGGGGTTATGATGTGCTTGGTGCTCAGTATGGTGACCCTATCTTTTGGTGTTCAGACATGATCAACTATAGCCTTGATGATGAGTATGCCTGCCCTTACAGTCCCGTACAGGCAAACATCAGGTCAGCTTTCCAAATGGAGACCCACAGTGAAGCCCTTTCCAAACTCTGTCAGGTGCTGATTATGCTGTCTCCCATTGGTGTGTGACATCTCCATGTCCTTCAGAGTGATCACTCAACATCTGACACTGTTCACAGCATGTATGTACCCTACCAGGCCTGGTAACACTATTAAACACGAAAAACACTATCACACATGGTCGCCATTCCAGGTCACAGAGAATTACAGCTCCAATCTGTACATACCCATCGATGGTGTGTATATGTATTAAGTTACATTGACATCTGATCCTGTGATCTGGATGCTTCAAATTCTGTTGCCAGGCAGTGTATGTCTAAAAATATATATATATATATATAGGATGTAACTCATAAGCAATTACGTTTCTACACAATCTAAAATTTTACTTTATTTTCATGCAAATCAGTGTAGATGAAGCTGATCATGTCTTACAGTAACAAGGTGAAGAAATCTGCACAAAAATCTTCCCTCATTTGCAGGAAATTTGTGCCATCCAGCAGCTCACAGTTCCCATGCAACTCATCATATATGCCATCTGATTGCAAAATACTGAGCCATGAAACCAGGCACTGGAAACAGTGCCTAGCCACAGGATGATTGACAGTAACACTACTAGTTAAATTTATTAGCACACTTAGCACTCACACAATGGGTACTGTCACTTAAAGGATTAAGAGCTGTAGAATAGCTCGTCAGTCCACATCCAATGCCCCTTAGTGCCTTTTGGGAGAGTAATGCTATCCCATATTTGGTCTTGGGGGGAGGGAGGAGGTGGGGGAGTGGAGATAACATGAAAAGTGTGTTGTATCCTTTGAACACACCAGAACCTAAATCTCATACTTCATATGAAATAAGATATATGAATGCTTGAGTAAAGAAGTTTTTGCTAGATATTTCTAAGTGAGGCATTGCTTCTTATAGCTGAGGCAGAGATGTGCTCAAAGGCCGTGCCAAAGAAGTGTCCAGCTACAATGGGCTCATTAATACAGAAATACTGCTGATTATCAATAAATCAGTTTTCCTTTGAGTTTAATTTTAGTTTGAACTATAGTGGTGCCTGATTGAAGATGCTGTAAGATGAACATGATTCCCAATAGTTATTTAGCACAACATTAGACAAAACATAACTTGATTAGCTTGGATGCTATTGATATAAGAGAAGATGTTTCAGTTCCCAATAACTCATCTTTCAAGAGCAGCTGCGGCTGTCAGTCCAAAGCCATATATTTTCTTCAATGCACCTGTGGAGCTATATTATGAAATTATACATTACATATATCATTTTCATCCTGAGCTACCCATGCATCAGACATGTAATCCTCATAATCTGTCAAGGATTTCATGGATGAGCTGCTTTCTCATGAAACTTGTTAAACATTGATAAAAATTGACTTTCAATTGAAACAGTCACTATCTAGAGTGACATTGCTCACCAATGCACTGATGGTGGTTTGATTAGAAGCCATGGCATACAGAGTCTCTTATTACAGTACTTTACTGCTGTGCACATTTAATCAAGTGTTTGTATCCCTGCGTATCATATGTGAAGTACACATTGCTCATTTCTTATTATTTCTTTGTGGTGCTGTGATTTTTACAGAGAGTATCATACTTTTTTTTAAAAAACAAGGCATGTAATAAAATAGGAAATGTGATAAAATATTTTAATCTCACTATATATAATGTGCAAAAAAAAAAAAGACCTCTTCCACACAACAAATACACACTTGACATGTTACACTAGGAGAAAAGAGAAAACCTACTTCAAAATAATATTACAGGAGAAAAACTCATCTTCATCTGTGTACATCTACATCCACATTCTGCAATCCATTATGAAGTGCATTGCTGAGGGTACTTCCCATTGTACCACATATCAGACTTTCATTCTGTCCATTCACATATGAAGTGTGGGAAGAATGAAGGCTTAATAGGCTCTGTGCATGCTTAATTAACCTTACCAATTCCATAAAGTCCCTAAGAGAGAGATAAAGAGAAGGCTTTATTGTATTCTTAGTTTTTTCAGTTAACTTTGAAAGCAAGCTTCTGTGGGATATGTGGAACAAACCTTTTAAGTGCCTGCTAGTTCAGGTTTTCTAGGATTTTAGTGGCACTCTCCCATAGGTCAAACAAATCTTTGACCATTCACACTGTTCTTCTTTCTATATGTTCAATATCCCATGTTAATTCTATTTTGTACTGATTTTCACACTAGCGCAATATTTTAGGTAGGTTCAATAAGCAATGTCCATTGCAGACTTATTGCATTTACATAGTATCTTACTGGTGAACTGAAGTTTATCACCTAATTTACGTATGACTAAGTCTGCATGGTCATTTCATTTCACAATGCCACAAACTGCTACACCCAGATAATTATATGAAATGATGTACTCTAATTGTAGCTGAAGTCATACAATATGGAATAAATGAGACAAAAGGAATACAGACATCTAAAAATGAGACTGACAGAAAGCGCAATATGGAAAAGTAGGATTGGCTAGGGGCCTAATTCAAGGCTGTAAAAAATATATATAGTCAGGGGAAAGATACATGTTGTCTATATGAAAATTAATGAGACCTTTGGAGAAAAGAGATGTAAATTCATAAATATTAAGAGTCTGGGTGGCAAGCTAGTACTAAGAAAAGAAAGGAAAGCTGAAAGGTGTAAGGAATATATAGAGGGTCTACATAAGAGAAACAAACCTGAGGCTACTATTACGGAAAGAGAAGAGGAAGTAGGTGAAGATGGGAGATATGATACTGAGAGAAGAATTTGACAGAGTAGTGAGAGACCTATGTGGGAACAAGGCCCCTCAAGTAGATGACATTTGCTCAGAATTATTGTGGTCCTTGGGAGTGCCAGCCATCACAAAATTATTTCACCTTGTATGCAAAATAGATAAGACAGGCAAAATACCCTCACACCTCAGAAAGAATGTAATAGTTCTAATTCCAAAAAAGGAAGGTGCTGATAGGCGTGAATACTACCTAACCATCAGTTTAATAAGTAACGCTTTGCAAAATACTGACACAAGTTATTTACAGATGAACTGAAAAGCAGGCACAGGTAGACTTTGGTGGAGATCACTTTGGTTTGTGGAGAAATGTAGGAACACAGAAGGTGGTAGTGACCCTACGACTTTGCTTAGAAGATAGGCTGAAGAAAGGCAATCCTATATTTATAACTTTTCTAAAATTCAAGAGAGATTTCTAGAGTGAGGGCTGGACTAAACTCTTCAAAACTTTTAAGGTAGCAGGGATAAAACACAGGGGGCGAAATAAGTTTTATAGGTTGTACCGAAATGAGACTGCAGTTGTAAGAGTCAAAGGTCATGAAAGTAAAGCATTGGATGAGTAAGCGAGTGAAACAGGGTTGTTACCTATCCCTGATAATCACTCCCTGCACTGAGCAAGCTGTGCTGAAACCCAAGGAGAAATCTGGAAAGGGAATTAAAGTCAGTGAAAATACACTCCTGGAAATGGAAAAAAGAACACATTGACACCGGTGTGTCAGACCCACCATACTTGCTCCGGACACTGCGAGAGGGCTGTACAAGCAATGATCAAACGCACGGCACAGCGGACACACCAGGAACCGCGGTGTTGGCCGTCGAATGGCGCTAGCTGCGCAGCATTTGTGCACCGCCGCCGTCAGTGTCAGCCAGTTTGCCGTGGCATACGGAGCTCCATCGCAGTCTTTAACACTGGTAGCATGCCGCGACAGCGTGGACGTGAACCGTATGTGCAGTTGACGGACTTTGAGCGAGGGCGTATAGTGGGCATGCGGGAGGCCGGGTGGACGTACCGCCGAATTGCTCAACACGTGGGGCGTGAGGTCTCCACAGTACATCGATGTTGTCGCCAGTGGTCGGCGGAAGGTGCACATGCCCGTCGACCTGGGACCGGACCGCAGCGACGCACGGATGCACGCCAAGACTGTAGGATCCTACGCAGTGCCGTAGGGGACCGCACCGCCACTTCCCAGCAAATTAGGGACACTGTTGCTGCTGGGGTATCGGCGAGGACCATTCGCAACCGTCTCCATGAAGCTGGGCTACGGTCCCGCACACCGTTAGGCCGTCTTCCGCTCACGCCCCAACATCGTGCAGCCCGCCTCCAGTGGTGTCGCGACAGGCGTGAATGGAGGGACGAATGGAGACGTGTCGTCTTCAGCGATGAGAGTCGCTTCTGCCTTGGTGCCAATGATGGTCGTATGCGTGTTTGGCGCCGTGCAGGTGAGCGCCACAATCATTACTGCATACGACCGAGACACACAGGGCCAACACCCGGCATCATGGTGTGGGGAGCGATCTCCTACACTGGCCATACACCACTGGTGATCGTCGAGGGGACACTGAATAGTGCACGGTACATCCAAACCGTCATCGAACCCATCGTTCTACCATTCCTAGACCGGCAAGGGAACTTGCTGTTCCAACAGGACAATGCACGTTCGCATGTATCCCGTGCCACCCAACGTGCTCTAGAAGGTGTAAGTCAACTACCCTGGCCAGCAAGATCTCCGGATCTGTCCCCCGTTGAGCATGTTTGGGACTGGATGAAGCGTCGTCTCATGCGGTCTGCACGTTCAGCACGAACGCTGGTCCAACTGAGGCGCCAGGTGGAAATGGCATGGCAAGCCGTTCCACAGGACTACATCCAGCATCTCTACGATCGTCTCCATGGGAGAATAGCAGCCTGCATTGCTGCGAAAGGTGGATATACACTGTACTAGTGCCGACATTGTGCATGCTCTGTTGCCTGTGTCTATGTGCCTGTGGTTCTGTCAGTGTCATCATGTGATGTATCTGACCCCAGGAATGTGTCAATAGAGTTTCCCCTTCCTGGGACAATGAATTCACGGTGTTCTTATTTCAATTTCCAGGAGTGTACATAAAAGCTTCATTGTTTGGTGGTGGCATTGTAATTCTGGCAGAAACAGTAAAGGACTTGGAAGAACAACTGAGGGGAATGGGTAGTGTCTTGAAAACAGATTGTATACCTTTCCACCTAGAGAGAAAACTGTTTTACCCTTACCTGAAATGAACCAGTTTCCATATGTTATGACCTGAACAATCAGGTAAAAATACTGAGAAAATTCTCATGGTGATAGTTTTTCCAAAAAGTCTCTAGCATGATCATACTATTCAAAATGGAAACATATATAACATCCAACTGGCACTGCATGCATTGTTTAGACACTTCGTATAGTATATGAAAAGAGATGTTCCCAGTCTAAAAGCATGCCGGAAGCACCTAGAACTATCGAAATATAGCAAAATATGTAGCGTTTACCTCAGGAATGCATGCCTCTGTCTTCATGTTGAAGTTTGACATGATCTGTTTCTCTCTGGGGGGCACAAAATGGAACAAAACTGTTGCCAAAGAGAAGCCAGGAAGTTGCCGAATCCTTGCAGTGTGGAGTGCTGCAGAAAAGTGATGTGGTAGAGCCACCATAAATTAAAAACCAAACCCACTTGATTGTGCAGGCCAGGGTAGAAAGGGATAAGATGAACATCAACAAAGGTAAAGCAAGGGTAATGGAATATTGTCAAATTAAACTGAGAAAATTAGATTAGGAAATGAGATGCTAAGAGTTGTAGATGAGCTTTGTTTTTCAGGCAGCAAAATAACTGACAATGGCTGAACTACGGAAGATATAACATGCACAATGGCAAAGCAAAATAAAATAAAATAAAAAATTCCTGGAAAAGAGGAATTCATTAACACTTGATATAAACTCAAGTGTTAGGAAGCCTTTTCTGAAGGCACTTGTCTGGAGTGTAGCCTTGTACTGAAGTGAAATGTGGACAATAGACAACTCAGACGAGAAGAGAAAAGAAGCTTTTGAAATGTCATTATAGAAGATTGCTGAAGATTAGATGGTCAGATCCAACAACAGCTGAGAAGGTATTTAATTGAATTGGGGGAAAAGGAAACTTACAGCACAACTTGACTAAAAGAAAAGACTAGTTGATATAACATATCCTGAGGCATCAAGGAATTGTCAGTTTGGTAATGCATCTACACTTACATCTTCACAATTACTCTGCAATTCATAGTTAAGTGCCTGGCAGAGGGTTTATCAAACCAACTTTAAACTACTAACTTTAAACTACTTCTCTACTGTGCCACTCTAAAATAGCGCATGGGAAAAGTGAACACTTAAATCTTTCTGTGTGAGCTCTGATGTCTCTTATTTTATTGTTATGATCATTTCTTCCTGTGGCGGTGGGTGCCAACAAAATATCTTCACACTCTGAGAAGAAAGTTGGTGATCGAAATTTCATGAGAAGGTCTTGCCACAGAAAAGAATGCCTCTGTTTTAATAACTGCCACACCAGCTCATGTATTACATGTGTGGCACTCTCTCCCCTATTTTGTGATAATATATAACAAGTTGCCCTTCTTTGAACTTTTGCAATGTCCTTCGTCAATCCTATCTGATGTGGATCCCACATACCACAGCAGTACTCCAGAAGAGTGCAGTGTAAGCAGTCTCTTTAGTAGATCTGTTATATATTATAAGTGTTCTGCCAATAAATCGCAGTCTTTGGTTTGCTTTCCCCACAAAATTATCTATATGATAATTGCAATTTAAGTTATTCGTAACTGTAGTACCTAAGCATTTAATTGAGTTTACAGCCTTCAGATCTGTGTGACTTATTGTGTAACTGAAATTTATCAGATTATTTTTAGTGCTCATGTGGATGGATTCGCACTTTTCAGGATTTAGAGACAGTTGCCAGTGTGGGGGTAAGAATTGTAGTGGGAGACAAAGGCTTAAATACAGTAAGCAGGCTCAAATGCATGTAGGTTACTGTAGTTATGCTGACATGAAGTGGATTGCACAGGGTAGAGCAGCATGGAGAGCTGCATCAAATCAGTCTTTGGAGTGGAGATCAGAACAACAACAATTATATGGTACTAAGTTTTTGCATTCTTTAGGGTACACAGCTTTATAGTTCTGAATGTTTACACACACACACACACACACACACACACACACACACACACACACACACATCGAAGAAATCATGTTGTGTAATCTGATTAAAAAAGGTGTCACTGAGGTGTAATGCTAATCCTGTAAACAGTTTCACTAACATGTAGGTATATAGTTTTTAAAATGCTGTATGAAATTCAATTTATCAGCATACAAGCATTGGTTGCATATATATGAATTTCAAATGAAATCATAGAACAAGATGAAAAATTTTTGCTCATATTCTTTGCAAGTCTCTGAATTGGTCTGGAATTTGATTTTCCAGGACAACAGTGTGGTATGTTTAGCAACAGCTATAGAATATACAAAGTCTTAGAAATTGTTGTTGCTGCAAGCATTGCTTGCATATAGCAGAGTTTGGAGACTTTTATTCTTTTGTGGAGTAAAGTGCAACTGGCATTTTTCACTTTGCCATGCTATAAAACTCAAATTTTCTTACTGCATGAAGATTTAACTAATATAATTTTCATAGATTATGATACCCCAATACATTTCAGTCTAGTATTCTGGATTTTATTTCTTTAAACCTATCAATATACTTGCCGAAGAAAGAAAGGGAACAAAATCATTTGTCATCCATATGGCATCAAGATCACTAGGCCTAACACCAAGAGGTTTTTGGCTAAGATAAAAGATTATTTACATAAGAAGGCTCTGGTAGAATTTAAATACTATAGCCGTCAAGGAGACTTTGAGGGGTCTGCTTTATTTTTAAAGTATATACACATAAGACAAATTTGTTTTGGAACCATACACTCCCACCTACAATACGGTATTGAGATTTGGGGTGGAGCACCAATGGTATACATGGACAGGGTTTTCAGAGCCCAGAAAAGAGCAATTAGGATAATAGCTAATATTAGAAAATGTCAGTACTGTAGAGAATACTTCATTACATATAACATAGTGACAGAGGATTCACTGGATGTTTTCGGGACTACACAGTTTGTAAAAGAAAATATGGAACATAGTATAATAAATATATAAATCCATTGTTATAGCACAAGACAAAGAGGGGATTGCCACATAAAATTTAGTAATAAAACAGCAGCAGATCATAGTCCATTTTTAGCTGGAAGACATTTTCATAACAGACTGCCAAATAACAGAAAACTGTTAAATGGAAAGATAAGAGGGTAGTCCCAAAAGTACATAGACCTGTTTATTTCTACAATGGTTTACATCAGTTTACAGCTTGAACATTTAGCTACTTTTCCGCCCAATCACCATTTCTGTCGATGCATTTTTGTAGATGCTGTGGCAGTTTTTGTATGCCCATGTCATACCAGCTCACTGCCATGCTTTTCAGAAAGTTATGAACCTCTCCTTTCACCTCGTCATCGGAGCTGAATTGCTTTCCGGTCAAATGTTCTTTTAACTTAGGGAATAGGTGATAGTCACTAGGCGCCATGTCAGGTCTATAGGGTGGGTGGGTGAGTGTGTGGGTGGGTGGGTGATTATGTTCCACTGAAACTGCTGCTGAAGAGCAATGGTTTGCCGAGCGATGTGTGGGCGAGCGTTGTCATGGAGAATGTGTCCGCCCTTGCTCATCATTCCTTCTCTCTGGTTCTGAGTTGCCCGTTTGAGATTTTTCACAGTCTCACAGTATCTGTCAGCATTAATTGTGGTCCCAATGGGCATAAAGTCGACCAACAATCCCCTTTTCCGATCTCAAAAAACAGTTGTCATGACTTTACCGGCAGACTGTGTTTGTTTGAATTTCCGTGGCTTTGGCAAAGAAGGATGCTGCCACTGGCATGGTTGTTGCTTGGTCTCAAGTATAAAGTGGTACACCCAAGTTTTGTCCCCTGTTACAATTGAGTCCAGAACGTTGCCCTGTTCGGCTGCCAGGCAGTGAAGAAATGGGTGGGAAGCATCAATTCATTGCCGCATGTGGCCCTCAGTCCGCATGTGTGGCACCCATCTTGCACACATCTTCCAGTAGCTCAACGTTTCCGTTAAAATTCTGTGAGCAGTACTTCGGGAAACCTCAGGAACCAACGTGCAGAGATCATCCAGGTGCTCTGCCGATCTTCACGCAAGATTTGCTCAACCTTCAGCACTGTCTCCTCAGAAATTGATGGTCTCCTGCTTCTTTGTTTGTCATGAATTTCGGTCCATTCAGCTGCAGACTCTCTACACCACTTATGAACATTTTTGACATCCATGCACGACTCACCATACACTTCCGTCAGTTGGATTTCTATCGGCGCAGTGCCCTTTGCGTTAAAAAACTGAATAACTGCACGCAATTCACACTTGGCACTAACATCCAATGGGAGCTCCATTCTCAAGCCAAGACTGAGCGCCTCAGCATGGTGTGCGCATGTTTACACACAGCATGTGAAGCACTCTTCACAACAGTGTGACCAACTGCTACACAAACAGAGTTCTGTACTTATAAAAAAATAGGAAACCTTACTTTTGGGATAACCCTCATATTTAAGACAAAATTAAGGCAACTGTTAACTACCAAATGTTTGTACTCCATCAAGGATTTTAATGCATGTTATGTATAATTTATCTTTATTTCTAAACTCTTATTAATGTTCAGATGTTTATAAACAGACTGTGTCCACGACTGTAAAAGTTATTATGGACAAATAAACCATTTATTTATTTATTAAGACAAAGGTTTTTTTTCCAATTATTATTTGCTTCACCTTTGTGACACCATTTAACTGCTGCTGTGAACTCAATACCATAATTCAATGTCAGTTAATACTGGAATGAAAATTATATGAAAGTGAATTGTCAGTTAGGTTTTACAAATACCTCTTTACAGAGAAAACTGTTTTTCATCCCATAAATGTATTTCTGACAAGTTACACAAATAAAAACATCGTGTTGACATTTTCTCTGTCCTCACAAAAGTTTGCAGTTATATAAATGATAGCGTTTTACTTGGGGAAATTAAATTTGGTGATATAAGTGACATACCACTTACATGGTTTGAGTGTTTGTCCACAACAGGGAACAGGAGGGGCCAAATTGCATGACAGCAAATGGACCATGAAAAATAAATCCAAAAAATTGTAACCCAATCAAAATATCTATTCAGCCTGCTTTACACTTAGAAGGAGCTCACATTATCATGATTTCTGCCAAAAATCATATCATATTTTGTATAGTACTTTCACTCTGTGATATCTTACAGGATAATCTTATGTAGCAATCTATCAAAGTTCAAAATGAGTGAGATGGAACAGTGATAAGTCACTGGACTTGCATTTGTGAGGACACTGATTAAAATTACCATCTGGCAGTCCCGATTTATGTTTCCCATGGTTGGCATAAATCACTTGATGGTTAATTCAATTGAATGGGACATGGATCATTTCCTTTCCAAATCTGAGCCTGTGCTCATCTCCAATGACTGTCATTGACATGGCACTGAAACCTAAGTGACCTTCTTTTTTCTTTTGAATTCAATAGTTCTTTGTGTAGAAATGAGCAATAAAAATATTGTTAAGAGTTGATAGTTGAATATTTATTGAGGAATCTTCAAATAAAGTAAATGGAAGACTACAGGAGAAAAATATCATTCACACCATCAGTCATACATTCACTACATCAGTCGTTAACGCATTTTTATGTCCCTACACACTTTAAAGACAACTAATCTAGAGTATGGCACGTGCATGGAGAACAGCTGCCTTTAATGTTTTCTATGGATCAATACTGGCTGCTTTCAAGTTGTGTAAGTAGACATTATTCATGCCTTCTTTCCTTTAGAAGTCAGTCTGAAGCAGTCAGTATGGTAAGCAGCAAATCTTTAGTCTGTACAACTTCTTAACTTCTGTGTAGGTGTTACAGATGACTTTTTTTATAATTTGGTCTATATACTTCAGTCATGGTTTGACTCTCATTATTTATCCAGATCTGCAGTTCAATTCCTGTGAATGTCTGCAGTTGTGCGACATCCTTATATCTTATAGTAATCGTAGACAAACCACCACCACCACCACCTACTTTCCAAGTATTAGGCCTCTTGATCTGTTAAGGACTCGCCCAAAATTTAGTGCTAATATTTTCTCCAGTTGTTTGGTGGTTCTGAATATAATGTGCGATTGGTTCTATTTTAAATTACTTTAACATGTATTCTTCCATTTGTGATCCCATTTGGTAGAACCAATTGTTTGTCTCGAGAATTTCATTTCACAGGCTGCAGGCTGTTAGTCCTTTTTGCATCTTTTGCCTGTATTGTCCAATCTTCACTGACATAGCACAGGTCTTTCTGAGGTCTTAGAAAGGTGTATTCTCGTGTGCTTCAGGACTAAGGATTTTGTTACATCATTAATGACTCCCGCTATTTTTGTGTGCCTGATGCCATTTTTCAACTAGGTCTGTTGCTTCCAGAAAGAATATGTGAATGTTTTCACTCTTTCCAAAATTTTACTTTTCAAATATAACTTAATATGCATTGGCTATTTTCCACACAAGGCAATAGTTTTTTTTTCCATGCTGTATTACTCACATATAATCTCTAAATTGTGGGCAGAATGCTGCAAGTCATCCTCTGAAGACGCAGCAAGAGCTAAACCGTCTGCAAGAAATAAAGCCTCTAGCTTTGTGTTTCTGCCAGTGTCAGTGAAGTCGTGGCATTTGTCTCCACTATTGGATGATTTCATTCATACAAATAATACACAAGACTGTTGAAATGCCGCATCCCTGTTGTACTTCTGCATGAATTCTGCCCCACTCTGATAATTTATCCTCGTTCATGACACAGATTAAATTTGTTCTGTAAATTTTGTATGTACTATCCATAATTTGCTGGAGGACATGATCTTCTGCCAGAATCTGTAATAAATTGTTTCTTTTGACTTTATCAAAAGCTTTTTTGAAGTTGACAAAGGCTATATTTCTTGCTGTTTTTCTATCAGAAATTTCAATGACAAATAGTCATCACAGCAAAAAACATTTTGCTCCTCACCCATGATGGTTTCATAGTGCCTGTACAACTGATGATGTTGGCAAAAATTTTAAATGACTAGTTCATTAACTTTATTCCATGGAAGTTATCCTCTGTGTTACTCCCTTGGAGTCAGTGAAGATAAAATTACACTTATAACACAGGCTGATAATGAATCATTGGATATTTAATCCAATAATGGAAAAAGAAGAAGCCTTAATATACAATACAATAAAAACTAACATTTGCCACACACTTTGTAATGCTTCAAAGAGTATAGCTGCAGATTTTAATCACAGAACTCTTACATTATCATACAAGTACACTTACTTTTTACACATATTCATTTGAAATAATAAATACTTAGTTTCAAATGAACTTTAATGTACAGTCATCAGCAATTGAATTAGTGGCACCCTTTTTTAATAACTAATGGTGTGCAGTAGTCCATTTTGTACCGGTAACAGTAGCAATGCATCATGGCACAGACTCTATCAGACACAAAAGGATTTTAGGAGATATCTTGATCCACGACTGCTCAACCACCACTGATAAGTCATGGATATTGAATGGAGCTGGACCCAAGGCAGACGCAGCTCACTCATTGGAGTTGCAAAAGGGCTCAATAGGATTGAGGTCAAGTTAACTGGGGAGGCACAAAAGCATCCTCATGTCTATGGAGTGGTACTCAAACCATTCTAACAACTGGGAAGCCATGTGGCTGAACATTTTCTTACTGTAGGTACAGGTTTCATGTAGAGTAATGTGGGTGAACCAACTGATACACACAATCTGATGTTTTGTTTACCAATGAGAGATGATGGCAGGCAGAGCACAGAAACCATTTCATCACATGTTAGCATCCCTCACATGAGAATACCTCTAGTATCTTCAACTGAGCATTGTTAGCTGTTTTTGATGGTTTGTTAGATTAAATACCCATTGATGTGGCAAATTAGGAACCAATCCAGCACTTTTCAGTAACTTGATAAGTGGTTAATCAGAGAGACTCATTCATTTGGGGAGCTAAAAAAAACTTTTGATGTGAAGTTACTAAGGCAGTTTTAAAGAAAATATATTGCATGTTATGTTCAGAATGGCAGATGACATGATGCGAAATGTGTGGATCCAGAATTCAGACTGGGGGCAGGATCACAGACTGAGGGAGGGGAGTGGGGGGGGGGGGGGAGGAGGATCACAATTTGTTCCTGACTTTATCCCTCTAGCCACCTAAATATATTTTGCTGTCAGGTCAACTTTGAACATGCCTGATATGCTTACAATTTCAATAATAAGAACAGTACATTATATAAAATGTTATAATTATTATAAATTGTTTAATATTACTGGACTATAATAATGTTTTTCAACTTGTTTGGGTCACCGGTGGGTCACAGTAATTGCGGTTTTGTTCTGCTGTCATCTTTTACTTGTGGTGTTCTTGGTGAAGTTTAGTACTTTGAGTTTTTTTTGTTAGTCCTGTATTCATTCAATTTCCTGTTGAAGTCTACATTGTGCTCTTTGTACTATTTCCTGGTCTCATTGAGGCTAACTTCTGCAAGGGATGTTGGGAAGTTTATAGTTTCAGTAGCTAAATGGTAGTCACCGCTGTTAGTTATTTTATCTTGCCTAATATGAAGTTCTGCAAAGTCTTTCGCTATGTGTTTGGTCCACCGGGATTCAGTGGCTACTTTGAGATCTTATAAGACAGCCTATGGGGTCCATTCTGTATACGTAGCTATAGACAGCTAGTTGTCTTCTTCTAATGGTCATGATTAGATTTGTAGCATTTTCTCCCATCTGGTAGGACCCTTCGTACCACTACTTTTTTGCAGGAATTTCTTTACTTGTAATAATGGGACACTTAATGTGATCTTCATGGTTAGGGATAGGCTCTCTGCTGCATAGAAGCCTGACTACTGTGTTATATTGTCTCAGTGTGATATTTATCAAAATGGCTCTGAGCACTATGGGAGTGTGATATTTATCAACAGATGTTTTGTTGTGAACATTTTTCTGCAAGCATACTATGGCCTATCTAGTATTAGTTTCCTTTTTTGGAGAGCTACCATTTCATTGAGATCAAAATAACAGTTTGTTCACATCAGTGCTTGGAACATCCCCTGGCATAACTTCAAAGAATTTGTGATTCAGAGAAATAAACCAATTGAAAATAGTGGGAACATTATAATTTACACAATATAAAATCACAGTGGGCACTCATCATCATCATCAGTATTTCACTCAGCACAATGACTGTGAACACAGTTATGTAGACTATGGTTATGCAAGCATGTAAATTAGGGTAGTACTGTTTCTTTCAGTCATTTCTGCCTAAATTTGGGAAGATGGTCTTTGTGTTACCATTCTTCTTAGGGGAGGATCCTTCCCTGCCTGTCTTGCCCTATTCAGATCCCTTTGGTTTACTGGTTCTACATGTGGATTCACAAAGTGCATTGGATTCATTATTAAGAATAGGTATGGCCAGCCCACTGTTAATGGACGGGTTTTTCTGGCTGTAGCATTCTCTGAGACAGCCAGGCTGAAAGCTTAGTCTTGTGGGCAGCCCTCATGCAAGCAACAGAAAAATATCCCGTCTTAAACACAGCTTGTAAATTCTAAAGTTTCTTGCTAGTTTAGAGAATCTTATTTTCATGCTATTTGATACTGTGAGGTAAGGAGAAAAATTTGTAAATTCATATACACTGAGGTGGGAAAAGTCACGGGATATCTTCTAATATCGTTTTGGACCTCTTTTTGCCCAGCGTAGTGCAACTACTCAGCGTTGCATTGACTCATTAAGTCGTTGGAAGCCCAATGCAGAGGTGAAAGAAGAGGTTCTTAACTTCCTGAAAAGCATGGCGGCGAGATGGTATGACATGGGCATACAAAAACTGCCACAGCATCTACAAAAATGCATTGACAGAAGTGGTGAATATATTGAAAAATAGCTAATTGTTCAAGCTCTAGACTGATGTAAACCATTGTAGAAATAAACAGTTTTTCACTAGTTTACTGTTTTATTTAATAAGAAATACTGCATGT
The DNA here is from genome assembly GCF_021461395.2 of Schistocerca americana. Lineage (NCBI taxonomy): Eukaryota > Metazoa > Arthropoda > Insecta > Orthoptera > Acrididae > Schistocerca > Schistocerca americana. The sequence continues at coordinate 570,106,796 of NC_060130.1, forward strand.
TTTCTCGGATTGTGCAAGTGCATTCTTGTATTTAAAATGTTTATTAAAAGCAGTTTTTCACTGGTTTACTGTTTTATTTAATAAGAAGTGCTGTATGTTGTCTCGAGTCCTTGTTTCCTGACCTGCCGCCCCCCCCCCCCCCGCCCCCCCTCCCCAGTTGAGATCATAGGGTACGCCCTTGAACAGGTCTATGTGCTTATAAAAAAAATATGCGACTTTACTTTTGGGATTACCCTCGTATATATCTAAAGTTTACAGTAATGCTGCTACTTTTAGTGTTTCCCTATTTGTATAGTAAGAACAGCTGTTTTTTAATGGTGCGAAATCCACTTTTCAGCCGGCCACGGTGGCCGAGCGGTTTTGGGCGCTTAAGTCTGGAACCCTGCAACTGCTACGGTCGCAGGTTCGAATCCTGCCTCAGGTATGGATGTGTGTGATGTCCTTAGGTTAGTTAGGTTTAAGTAGTTCTAAGTTCTAGGGGACTGATGACCTCCGATGTTAAGTCCCATAGTGCTCCGAGCCATTTGAACCTTTCTTTTCCACTTTTCGGTCTCTCGTTTAAATATGTGAATAATTTCAGTAAATCTACTGTCACAGTCCGATACAGTTCTACGATATGTATCAGTAGACACCTCGTTTTTTGCAATCTAATAATGCGTTGCGAGATAGGACCTCTTCACCTTTACAGTCCAGGAATATTTATAAATTTAACTTACAATACTTTTATAAATTAATGCGGATATCGAAGGCTCTTTTCCGCTTCAAATGAGACTCTTCAGTGACAAAGATGGTTCAATAATTATTAATTTTCGGGTAAACTTTAATTTCGAACTGGACGCGAAAAGCCGCCATGAGAAACGAGCAGCCATTGTGATCTCCAGCGGAAGGGTTTTCACGGTCACGTGGTCACCTTAGCGGCCAGTGGAAGTCCAGAGAAAAACCTATCTGTGGAACATAGTGTGAAACTGGCCCTCCACGTGCTCCTGTCAAGCTGATTTCAGCTATCAACAGGAATATGACCCGATCTGATCCGCCGCCTGTGCGTCCACGGTCGCGTGTTTGAGTAAAGTGTCTCTTCCCTTTACAATAGGCTGTCGTGTTACAATAGGTGGGGCTGATATAGTGCCTGTAGCTGGGGAAGGACTATCGTGCAGCACCGATGGAGCTGTTATTTCGCCTGTGGCAGGGAAAGTGTAAGGATTATTGTACAGCACAGGTGGATCTGTTGCGGCGCCTTTAGCTTGGAAAATTATAGGATTATTGAACAGCACAGGTGCGGCTGGTAAAGCACCTGTAACAGGATCATTTGTATCCGAGAGCTCTTGGAGTGGGGCCACTGGATAAATCTCTCAGAGCGAGACGAATTATTAATAAAGAGTGAAAGGAGTAATAAGCTACGGAAGTTCGGATAGATTCCTCCGTCTCGATGTCTTGAACACGACCAAAGCAACGTTACCATGGATCCCCTACTGCTGTAAATAAACTTTCCTTATCGCTAAGATATAAGAATATGGAGCAAAAGGCCCGTACGCAAGCCGCCGAGTTCACGCAGGCCAGTATTGCCGAAACAGTAGGGCAGCGGCTGAACTGTTCTGTTTGCACAGGTCAGTTCTGTTCCCCATAGATTAAGGAAGGGTTTAGTTTGTAGTACATTCATTTTGCTTGGTAGTTGTTAATGATAAGTAATAAGTTATTAGTGTAAAGTTGTAGAGGATCATACAGGGAGGAGTAAACAAAAGTGAATCAGATCGTAGGGTTAGGAAGCCATCCTGATACTTGTTCACTCCCACGTAGTGAAGCCAAAAGCTGCTCTCCAATAAAGGAGCAATATGACAAAGTGAACCACGTACATCGTACAAAGACCTCTTTGTAGAGCTAAATTCTAGTGAAGTGGGACAGAAGGTGTACATAGTGGAAAGGACAAAGTGATACCATGAGTGGAGGTGGAAACGTGAAGTATGAATAATTGTAAATAAACCAGTATCTGTGTTTCAGGAAAATTTCTTTGTAAAAGGGAGGAAATGTATAGGGAAGAAGTTAAACGAGACTAAAAACCAGTGATGGAGCGCCAGGATGGTAATTAGGCCTCATGGCGGAGTCAGCCACGTACCATGGAGATGCTGCACTCGTGCCACCTACAACTAACTGAGCGAGTCTGAAATGGGTCAAATTGTGGTCTTCCGAGTGGTGGAATGCTCCGTTTGAAGAACTGCCACACCAATTAGACGTGCTGTGTCAGTTGTACAACGATGATGGTACCAGTGGTCACGCAGACGTTCTCACACCCGTCGGCGAGGTTCTGTATGTCTACACAGCACATGCGCCGGCCAGGATTATCGTACTGTAAGGGCATCAGTGGCAGATTGTACAGCTACCACAGCACAGGTAAGAGGGCTTGTGAGCCCAGACGTGTCAACACGAACTGCTGTGAACCGGTTATTGCCGGCCGGTGTGGCCGAGCGGTTCTAGGCGCTTAAGTCTGGAACCCTGTGACTGCTACGGTCGCAGGTTCGAATCCTGCCTCGGGCATGGATGTGTGTGATGTCCTTAGGTTAGTTAGGTTTAAGTAGCTCTAAATTCTAGGGCACTGATGACCTCAGATGTTAAGTCCCATAGTGCTCAGAGCCATCTGAACCATTTTTTAACCGGTTATTAGCAGTGCGACCATGGGAACACATATCTCTTACCTGTCTTCCACTCACGCCACAGCATCTACGAGCACAGGCTTGACTGGTGCAGTCAGAGGATCACTTGGAAACATGGAATGGCGCGCTGTGGTCTTCACCGGTAGAAGCGTGTACACAAGAGATGGTCGTTTGCGCGTACGGTATAAACCTGGTGAGTTCTGTCTCGTAGAGTGCGTTCATACAAGACACGCTGACACCACCCCAGGCCTTAAGTTCTGGGGTCCCATGAGCTACATACAACTCCCGTTCAGTTTTGAGGTTACTGGAGGGTGCGTTCACCAGCACAGAATTTTGTTAGAACCGTTCTTTTGCCGTTCTTGCAACAGGAAGGTGATGTGTTGTTCCAACAGGATAATGTTCGCCCACTCTCTGCCCGTGAAACTCAATGTGATCAGCAACTTCCTTGGCCAGTATGAACTCCAGACTTGTCTCCAATCGAGCACGTGTGCAATATGATAGGATGAGAAGCGACTCACGCGAATCGTCAACCAACTCTTGCAGAACTACGTGAAAAGGTGGAGCAGGTGTGGCATAACGTATCCCAGGTCAGTATTCGCCATCTCTACCCTCGACTGGATGCCAGAGTCAGCTCCTGAATTGCCGCCATTGAGGCTACATCAGGTACTATTATGAGTATTCAGCATGGCTCGATACCTGGTACCTCAGAACTGCTTGTGCTATTGATCTGTAAATTTAATCATTTCATGTACTCCATATGCATTGTTGCATCAATAAATTTTAGGTGAATAGGAAACCTCTGAAAGGGCATTCTGAGTTTTTTCCCAGCAGTCTATATAACTGAATGTTGTTTGCTCTGTCGGGCGTATCCGACAGAACAGACTGTACTCAAACACTATAGACATTTCTGTAAGAACGCGATGGCTCCTTGACGTTTGCTTCAATGTGGATGCACTAATATCGTCCTACGGAAATCAATAAGTCGAAAAAATAAACTGAACTCCATCCGAACAGCCCTTGGAAGGCCCAATGGTATCGACCGTCCGCCGTGTCATCCTCGCCCACAGGCGTCACTGGATGCAGATATGGAGAGGTATGTGGTCAGCACACCGCTCTTCCGGCTGAATGTCAGTTTACGAGACCGGAGCCGCTACTTCTCAATCAAGTAGCTCCTCAGTTTGCCTCACAAGGGATGAGTGAACCCCGCTTGCCAACAGAGTTCGGCAGACCGGATGGTTACCCATCCAAGTGCTGGCCCAGCCCGACAGCACTTAACTTCGGTGATCTGACACTTAACTTCGGTGATCTGACGGCCACAGATGTTACCACTGCGCAAGGCCGTTGGCGTAAATAAGTTGAAAGCAAGGGGTTAATGGACGAGAGACGCTGCAATGCATCGTGTGACAGGTTGGAAATTTGAGTCGGTCAGAAACCGTGTCCGGATGACCGAAGCGTTTAAGGCAACAGCTCATGCATGAGAAGGCGGTGAATCCGAGTTCAAGTCCCGGTCCGGCACAAATTTTTAAGTTTCGCCATTGCATTACCACAACGCCCTGTGCGGCTGGAAGTCACTGTATCCATTTCCTCTCTTTCCCCATTTTCTAATTCATATATTGTTACAGAATACTCATATACTTCTTGTCATCCTCTGCAGGTATTGGATAACAATACAATGTGGATGCTGAACAGCAGAGAATAACGACATCAAAATATCAAGTCATTTTCAGATTTCAATGCAGTTTAACAAGAAATACAATTGCAGGGAGAAAACGAAATTCATTCCAAATACGTCAAGGAAACAGAGAATAAAAGAAGCTCCAATTGATGCAGGATCTGATGATTGTTGGAGGTTATCAGACGATGCTGATCACAGGTGAGCGGACCTGATCAGACGGCCTAATGGTATAGCTGGGCAGGCGACAGAGTAGTCGCACAGAGTCAGATAGCGCCTAGAGCGTACCCATGGTCTGAGAGGGGGAAGGGGAGGGGTAAATTCAGGTGAATTACACTTTGAACAAAAACATAAATGATTTCACCACAAATAGTTCTAGGTATAACTGATACTAATCAATGTTCATAACATGACCTGGCTTTCTTAAAACTGATACTGTCTGTTTGCGAGGCAGGATGTGAGTTCAATTTGCGAAGAGTTTTTTCCTTGTGAGGGAGGGGACGGGGATGGGCGGGGCAGCTGCCCTCGCCTGTATCTCCACGGTTTGCCACCCGTTGTATTGAGACTCGACGCGCTCTCCAACTGCACGCTATCACGCAGCGCTATTATGAAATTGCTGCAGCTTTGTAATTTTTTCTTCTGTACAGGTATTGACATGCCCAGGCAAGCAATGAAGTAATTATAAATATGTCTAAAGGACTAAAATCGACGTACGGTAGACTGGTTACAGATCACGCCAAAAATACTACTATTACTGCAAACTACTGTTTACCTATTGTTGGAAGGTACTACATTTGAATGTACAAGACATATGGAAAGAATTTAGCAACTTTTTATGTAATTATAGGTACATGTTTTACTACAGATGTCACCGTGTGGCAATGAATTTCCAAATGTACAGATATTTTGTAAGCTATCCTTTTAACTCAATTTCGAATATTCGATTTGGTGCCGCACATTTGCTACAGTTTGCTACAGATTTTTATTTTTTATTTTATTTTGTGTTTTGTTTAATTGAACATTGCGAGGTCACCGTTGCTGCATCTCGCCCGATACGAGAATAGATACAACTTCTGGGAGGTGGTACAGTGAGCGAGTAAGCATCTCTGGGCTCACCAATGAGTTTCACTGTTCCACGGTTTTGAGCGCGCGCCATCGCAGCGGTCGTTAAAGTGGAGGCTGCAGATGTGGTCGGTCGCGAACACTCGGTCGGAGGAATTTTGGAAATTTGTGGTAATTTTCTATTGGACCAAACTGCTGAGGTCATTGGAAATCTGGAAATTTGTGGTAAGGTGTTATGGGACCAAAGTACTGAGGTCATCGGTTCCTAAGGTTACACACTACTTAATCTAACTTAAACTAACTTACGCTAAGGACGAAACACACACCTATGCCCGAGGGGCTCGGACCTGCGACGGGGGGAGCCGCGGGGAACGTTGGCAAGGCGCCCTAGACCGCGCGGCGGTCGGAACGCTACTGAACAGTAATTCACAAGTAGGGAATGTCACCCAAAACTGAAGCAGTCATGAAAGTTAAAGTTTTAATCGAAGCCCGTGGCATGATTTTGTCACTACAATTCAATTAATAGCTTATGACAAAGAATAGACTAAAATAACAGGGGCATTTCAAGCCATTGTACATAATGAACGTCTCCAAAGCGATTAACAAATAACGAAAATTATAAACGAATCCATCATCGACAACGAGAAGAATAATAGCTATCAACAAACTGAGCAAACGAAGAGGAGCCAGCCGGCCGCAGTGGCCGTGCGGTTCTGGCGCTGCAGTCCGGAACCGCGGGACTGCTACGGTCGCAGGTTCGAATCCTGCCTCGGGCATGGATGTGTGTGATGTCCTTAGGTTAGTTAGGTTTAAGTAGTTCTAAGTTCTAGGGGACTTATGACCTAAGATGTTGAGTCCCGTAGTGCTCAGAGCCATTTGAAGAGGAGCCTCACAACATGTTTGTCAATAACATACTGTCGTAGAAGACGTCACAACACAGCAGAGCTTCTACAATGAAAATATACCAGTAATAAGGAGCTATTGAGGCCGTTCAGAATCAAAATAACAGAGAAAACAGCAACTATAATGATAAATATAATAATTTACTTGGTCTTAAAAATTTTGATACACGCAAGGTAAGGATAAGGTTCCGTCCATGCACTTTTTAGTAGGAATCATATAGGCAGTTATATGGAAACATTTGGACAAACTACGAAAAAATATGATCGAGATGAGTTCACGAGATCCAGTTATCTCGATCATAGTTTCCCATGGTTTGTCCAAATGAAATATAGTATATGCAATTACAGCAACACAATCAATCAGCTCTTAACTACTCGTATATGAACACTATTGCCAGCTATTTCATCAAACCCGGCTACTGACATTCTCATAATATATCTAAATTTACTTAATGTAGGCTACTACTACGGCAAATAGAAGGCAATTTGTTTGGAGAAATGCATTCAGTTCTGATTTGGATACATATGGTAAACCTGCAGTAACCTTCATTTTTGTACCTGAATGCAGAAATTATCTCAGAAGGTTTAGTAAGAAATGCAAAACATGTCTTTGCATGTAGCGAATGCGTTCCATACACTGGAAATAAAACAGTGGGTCTGCTATACTAGCAGCGCAATCAGTGCCATTCCGAGAACATTTTCCCTCATAAATGACACAAACATATTCCCCCCCTCCCCCGTCTTTGTACACAAGCGACACATCACATTGTGCCCGACCCCCATTTTTCTACACAAGCGTCATTTCATTTGTCGCACCTAACCTCCTCCATTTTTCCACACAAGAGGCATATCATTTCGCGTCCCCCCCCCCCCCCCCCCCGCCCCATTCTTCCACACAAGTGACATGCCGTAGACAAGGATTTCCTTTCTATGGGATCTTAGTGAAACCTTTAAAAATAAGCCTAAATCTAGTGAGCGAGGAGTAGGTTGCTTTCGTTACTAATTGCTATATACTCTATGCACACATTTTTCACAAGGGGCGCCTCTGGCGCCCCACTCAACTTCGTGCCCCGAACGCCCGCTTATATTGCTTGGACCTTAAATCGGCCTTAGTACACAGCGTAAGAATCTAAATTGATGAGTGATGAGTGCAAGATTCGATTTTCATCCATAATCAATGACGCAAAATTTGAACAGACACCTGGCCAGCACACAACGCTCCGGGGTCGACTATGCCGGCATTGAAAATCGTAAGTAATGTACAAGGTGACAATTATTGAACTACATGAAATACAGGGTGATTATAATTAAAGTTTAAAGTTCAAAACGCTGTAGGAATAACACCCATGGTCAGAATGACGTCAAATTGGAACGGAATATTATCGTAGAAGGGGGAAGATGTTTGGCAGAAGAAAAAAATAGTTTGAAAATTTATCAATTGTTGGCACTGCATGTGTCAGAATGCGTACGACCCATTGAAGTTGGTATAAACACGCCGGGTACACGGCTTTGGCTCCTTTCGCGTCTGCGACGTTCGTCATGACTGTCTCAATGCAGGATCGCGCTCTGCTTCTAAAGCTGTATTACAAGAATTATGACTGTGCACACTCCGCTCTGCAGAAGTTCCGGACTCAGAAGGGTTTGAAAAAAGGCGTTGGTCCGATGACTGCCGTGGATCTGGAGAAAATGATTTGGAAATTCGAAAAGACGAGTTCTTTTGGTGTCCAACCTGGAAAGGGAGGAAACGAATTGATTCGACGTCAGTGGAAGCAGTGGCCACAGCAATACTGGAGGAGACGAGAGGTGGTGTGCAAACGTGTAGTGCACGGAGAATTGCCCGAACATTGGACATACCTGTAAGCACAGTGTGTAAAATCCTACCAAACATCCTTCTTTGCTAGCCATTCAAAATTACCCATTTGCACGAGTTGCTTCCTGTTGACCTGCCAGCATGAGGGACCTGATCCTTCGAATTTCTTGCTCGTATGGAAGAGGACAGTGATTGGCCGTGAAAGATTTTATGGGCAGACAAATCCCACTTCCATCTGACAGGATGTGCCAATACACAGAATTGTCGAATATTAGCAACGGAAAATCCGCACACAAATCAACCAGTACCACTTCATCCTGAGACGCTCATTGTGTGGTGCGGGTTTACGGCATCATTTATAATAGTGCCATATTTTTTCGAAGAGACTGGTGCTTCCGGTCCTCTTACCTGTACAGTCACTGGTAAGCGCTATGAGTGTCTTTTGCGCAACCACGTCATTCCAGCTCTCCAACAGCGTGGATGTGTGGATGGGATCATTTTTATGCAATATGGCGCACTTCCGCACATTGCAAATCCAGTTAAGCAGCAGCTGAAGTGCCATTTCGGAAATGCTAGAATTATCAGCCGCCATTTTCCTAGGGCCTAGCCATCCCGATAACATGATCTTAATCCGTGTGATTTTTGACTGTGGGGCTGTCTGAAAGATGTTGTGTTCAGTGTTCCGATTGCAAACTTAGCTGCATTGAAGGCACATATTGCTCAACACATTCTGAACGTGACCCAGAAAACACTTCGATCAGTTTTGCGCCAGTCACACAGAAATTAATAATTCGATTTAATTTTGATTGATGCTTTGTATGCGGTTTTTGCCCTCAGGATAATTAATAACCGATGTGAGAGATGCTTTCCATGCGCTTTTGGCCTCAGTACAATTAAAAACCGATTTTTCCCATCCAATGTGGTATGACCTTGCGTGGTGGATGGGCTCATGTAACTAACAATATCACACCTGTGTACCCATGCTCACTAAATAGTTCGGCATTGTTGTATGATTCATTTGTCATTTGTAGTCGACTACTATTAAATTATGATGCTTACAGTGCCTTCTATTGCTACATGTTGTAACTATTTATTTTCCTTCTGCCATACGTTTTCCCCCTTCTCCGATAATATTCCGTTGCAATTTGATGTCATTCTTACCAGTAGTTTTATATCTACAGCGGTTTGAAAGCTTAACTTTAATTATAACCAACCTATACAATCGTCATAACTTCTGAACGGTTTGCGTTAAGACGTCCATACTGCATAGCTGGCCGCAGGGCAAGATGAGAATTAGTATTGTGGTACAGTTTGGTTTAGCAACGAAGCCCACTTTCATTTGGATGGGTTCGTCAATAAGCAAAATTGGCGCATCTGGGGGACTGAGAATGCTCATTTGGCGATCGAGAACTCGCTTCGTCCTCAACGGGTGAGTGTGTGGTGTGCAATGTCCAGTCACGGAATAGTCAGTGCGATATTGCTTGATGGCATGGTGACTACTGAACGGTACGTGAAGGTTTTGGAAGATGATTTCATCCTCATTATCCAAAGTGAACTGATTTCGACGAGATGTGGTTCTACATCTACATCTACATGACTACTCTGCAATTCACATTTAAGTGCTTGGCAGAGGGTTCGTCGAACCACAGTCATACTATCTCTCTACCATTCCACTCCCGAACAGCGCGCGGGAAAAACGAACTCCTAAACCTTTCTGTTCGACCTCTGATTTCTCTTATTTTATTTTGATGATCATTCGTACCTATGTAGGTTGGGCTCAACAAAATATTTTCGCATTCGGAAGAGAAAGTTGGTGACTGAAATTCGTAAATAGATCTCGCAGCGACGAAAAACGTCTTTGTTGTAATGACTTCCATCCCAATTCGCGTATCATATCTGCCACACTCTCTCCCCTACTACGTGATAATACAAAACGAGCTGCCCTTTTTTGCACCCTTTCGATGTCCTCCGTCAATCCCACCTGGTAAGGATCCCACACCTTACTAGACGGTAAATTACAGCATCATCTGCGAACAACCTAAGAGAACTGCTCAGATTGTCACCCAGGTCATTTATATAGATCAGGAACAGCAGAGGTCCCAGGACGCTTCCCTGGGGAACACCTGATATCACTTCAGTTTTACTCGATGATTTGCCGTCTATTACTACGAACTGCGACCTTCCTGACAGGAAATCACGAATCCAGTCGTACGACTGAGACGATAATGTGGTGTCACCGCCAGACACCACACTTGCTAGGTGGCAGCCTTTAAATCGGCCGCGGTCCGGTAGTATACGTCGTACCCGCGTGTCGCCACTATCAGTGATTGCAGACCGAACGCCGCCACACGGCAGGTCTAGAGAGACTTCCTAGCACTCGCCCCAGTTGTACAGCCGACTTTGCTAGCGATGGTTCACTGACAAATTACGCTCTTATTTGCCGAGACGATGGTTAGCATAGCCTTCAGCTACGTCATTTGCTACGACCTAGCAAGGCGCCATAATCAATTGCTATTTATCTTGTGATGCATGTACCGTCAGACCGATGTTCACCAATTATGGATTAAAGTTAAGTATTCCAGAGGCTACGTACCATTTTTGCTATTATAAGACCTTGACCTGTTCCAGACATCACGCCAGCCTGCGTAAGCTTAAACGCGTGCCCTTCGGCCTCCCGTCCTACTGGATTGGCTGACTTGCCAGTCCACAAAAGATCACCCATAGGCCCGCAGCTTGATTAGAAGTCGCTTGTGAGGAACGGTGTCAAAAGCTTTCCGGAAATCTAGAAATACGGAATCAACTTGAGATCCCCTGTCGATAACGGCCATTACTTCGTGCACAAGAACGATGTTTTCTGAAACCATGCTGATTACGTATCAATAGATCGTTCCCTTCGAGGTGATTCATAATGTTTGAATTCAGTATATGCTCCAAAACCCTACTGCAAACCGACGTCAATGATATAGGTCTGTAGTTAGATGGATTACTCCTACTACCCTTCTTAAACACTGGTGCGACCTGCACAATTTTCCAATCTGTAGGTACAGATCTATCGGTGAGCGAGCGATTGTATATGAGTGCTAAGTAGGGAGCTATTGTATCAGCGTAATCTGAAAGGAACCTAATCGGTATACAATCTGGACCTGAAGACTTGCGCCCGGGTTCCCGGGTTCGATTCCCGGCGGGGTCAGGGATTTTCTCTGCCTCGTGATGGCTGGGTGTTGTGTGATGTCCTTAGGTTAGTTAGGTTTAAGTAGTTTTAAGTTCTAGGGGACTGATGACCATAGCTGTTAAGTCCCATAGTGCTCAGAGCCATTTGAACCAACCTGAAGACTTGTCCGTATCAAGCGATTTGAGTTGCTTCGCAACCCCAAAGTATCTACTTCTAAGAAACTCATGCTAGCAGCTGTTCGTGTTCCAAATTCTGGAATATTCCATTCATCTTCCCTGGTGAAGGAATTTCGGAAAACTGCGTTCAATAACTCCGCTTTAGCGGCACAGTCGTCGGTAACAGTACCATCGGCACTGCGCAGCGAAGGTATTGACTGCGTCTTGCCGCTTGTGTACTTTACATACGACCAGAATTTCTTCTGATTTTCTACCAAATTTCGAGACAATGTTTCGTTGTGGAACCTATTAAAGGCACCTCGCATTGAAGTCCGTGCCAAATTTCGCGCGTCTGTAAATTTTAGCCAATCTTCGGGATTTCGCGTTCTTCTGAACTTCACATGCTTTTTCCGTTGCCTCTGCAACAGAGTTAGGACCTGTTTTGTGTATCACGGGGGATCAGTTCCATCTCTTACCAATTTATGAGGTATGAATCTCTCAATTGCTGTTGCTACTATATCTTTGAATTTGAGCCACATCCCGTCTACATCTGCATAGTCAGTTCGGAAGGAATGGAGATTGTCTCTTAGGAAGGCTTCTAGTGACACTTTATCCGCTTTTTTAAATAAAATTATTTTGCGTTTGTTTCTGGTGGATTGGAAGAAACGGTATTGAGCCTAGCTATAACGACCTTGTGATCACTAATCCCTGTATCAGTCATGATGCTCTCTATCAGCTCTGGATTGTTTGTGGCTAAGAGGTCAAGTGTGTTTTCGCAACCATTTACAATTCGCGTGGGTTCGTGGACTAACTGCTCGAAATAATATTCGGAGAAAGCATTTAGGACAATCTCGGAAGATGTTTTCTGCCTACCACCGGTTTTGAACAGGTATTTTTGCCAACATATCGAGGGAAGGTTGAAGTTCCTACCAACTATAACCGTATGAGTAGGGTATTTATTTGTTACGAGACTCAAATTTTCTCTGTACTGTTCCGCAACTATATCATCAGAGTCTGGGGGTCGGTAGAAGGAGCCAATTACTAACTTAGTTCGGCTGTTAAGTATAACCTCCACCCATACCAATTCGCACAGAGTATCTACTTCGACTTCACTACAAGATAAACCACTACTGACAGACACAAACACTCCACCACCAATTCTGCCTACTCTATCTTTCCTCAACACCGTCTGAGACTTCGTAAAAATTTCTGCAGAACTTATTTCAGGCTTTAGCCATCTTTCTGTACCTATAACGATTTCAGCTTCTGCGCTTTCTATTAGCGCTTGAAGCTCAGGGACTTTCCCAGCACAACTACAACAATTTACAACTACAATTCCGACTGTTCCCTGACCCAAGCACGTCCTGTATTTGCCATGCACCCTTTGAGATTGCAGCCCAACCCGTACTTTCCCGAGGCCTTCTAACCTAAAAAGCCGCCCAGTCCACGCCACACAGCCTCCGCTACCCGTGTAGCCGCCAGCTGAGTGTAGTGAACTCCTGACCTATTCAGCGGAACCCGAAACCCCACCACCCTATGGCGCAAGTCAAGGAATCTGCAGCCAACACGGTCACAAAACCGTCTGAGCCTCTGATTCAGACCCTCCACCCGGCTCTGCACCAAAGGTCCGCAGTCGGTTCTGTCAACGATGCTGCAGATGGTGAGCTCTGCCTTCATCTCGTAAGCAAGACCGGCAGCCTTCACCAAATCAGATAGCCGCTGGAATCCAGAGAGAATTTCCTCAGATCCAAAGTGACACACGTCATTAGTGCTGACATGTGCCACCACCTGCAGCTGGCTGCACCCTGTGCTCTTCATGGTATCCGGAAGGACCCTTTCCACATCAGGAATGACTCCACCCGGAATGCACACGGAGTGCACACTGGATTTCTTCCCCTCCTTAGCCGCCATATCCCTAAGGGGCCCCATAACGCGCCTAACATTGTAGCTCCCAACTACCAATAAGTCCACCCTCTGTGATTGCCCGGACTTTGAAGACTGAAAATCACCCTCTGAAACAGGGCAGGCAGCTGCATCTGGCTCAGCCAGAGACAGTGCCTGAAACCTGTTTGTCAGACGCACAGTGTAGGCTTTGTGATCTGCCTCCGGGGACGTCTTTCGCTGCCTGCCACGCCTTGGAACGACCTCCCAAACAACCACAGGCGAGGGCTCAGCCCCACTGCGAGCAGCAACCGGGGCAACCACAGCGGCAGACCGATCTGGGGACAGACGGGACGAGGTTGATATCCCCGTGATACCCAAGTCCGGCTCCCCACAGTGGTGCCCATTGGCAACAGCCTCAAGCTGCGCGACCGAAGTCAGCGCCGCTTGCAGCTGTGAGCGAAGGGATGCCAACTCAGCCCTCATCCGAACACAGCAATCACAGTTCATAAGTTTTGGAAGATGATTTCATTCCCATTATCCAAAGTGACTGATTTCGACGAGATGTGGCTCATGCAAGACATAACTCGACTCCATCTAAGCAGGAGAGTGTTTGATGCCCTGGGGGAGCACTTTGAGGACCGCATTCTGGTTCTGGAGTACCCAGAGGCTACTGGCATGGGCCTCGATTGGCCGGCATGTTCTCCGGATCTGAACACATGCGACTCATTTTTATGGCGCTATATTAAAGATAAGTTGTACAGCAATAACCCCAAAACCACTGCTGAGCTGAAAACAGCCATTCAGGATGTCATCGACAGCATGGATGTTCTGATACTTCAGCGGGTCATGCAGAATTTCGCTATTCGTCTGCGCCACATCATCGCCAACGATGGCAGGCATATCAACAAATCCGAAAGTCTGTAGTGATGGTCACATGTTGAATAAAGTGTGTGCACGCCGTAGTTTGTAACTAATTTAAGTTTTTAAAAATATAGTTCAATAATTGTCACTCTGCATCACACTGTAGCAGCTCCTCAGTTCTTCGCACGAGGCTGACAAGGAAACCATACATCCAACGGGTCACCAGATTTGCTCATCTTCCGCATAGTTGCAGTACATACTTATATGTAACAAATATTGGTCTAGCACGATGCGCTTCTCAAGCGTTTTCGAAAAAACGAGGTTCCACTTTTTACGGACTTACTGAAACTCATGCGAGAACGCCAGCAGTCGAGTTACTGGAACCGGATTAGTCGGCAGGGTAGAAGCCTGCCCGTACTGCATTAGATTCATCGTATTTTCCCTTGTCTTTATCCAAACACTTGTATCACTACAACGAATCATGCTTCTTTGGGAAGGAACAATAATAAAAAATATTAATAATGACAAACATAGCGGTACATTCGCGGCGAGGTATAATTTGGGAATCGTGATGAAATGAATATTTATTTACTGATACATTCATGCAGATTCAGTGTATATGATTCAATGGAGGTATAGCGGGAGCCGGTGTGACATCAATGCGGTACGCGCATGAATGTTGCTATAAATAAATGTTGATTTCATCACGATTACTTATTACATCTCTATTAAATTTCGCCACGAAATAACCATAATGATTATCACCATTATTATTCTCCTTTCCAAAGAAGCATGATTTTATTATAGAGTTACACGGGTTTGGTGGAATATTAGAAAAAAGATGAGACTCGACCGCACCATGACAGTTACAGACTGCCACCTTAACCAGCTGCTCTAACGTCGTTACTCGCCGACTGGTCCTCCAACAGGCTTGAAAAAAATTTTAATGTCCATCTCTCGAAAACGCTTGAGAAGCGCGTCGTGTAAGAGCAACATTTGCCATATGTATGTCGGTACGACAGTCGTGCGAAAGATGAGCAACATCTGTGACGCGCTGGTGGATGTTTCCCTTGTGAGTGCGCCACGTTCCGATATTCCATGAGGGAACAACCCCTTGCAGTACGGAGACAGAAACAGAGTATTCCGCATGGCTACGGAGACGACATTTGTAACAACACAATAAAAATATATAGCACTACGTTTCCCGTCATCCGCAGTAGCGTGTGATAACTGAGAGCATTTTAGAGCCCAAGCTTACTGGACATCGTGTTCTTGTTTTGGTCTACACTATCTGCTCGCAAAATACGGAAAGCAAAAAGCTTTCATTAGAAGAGACGTGTTTCACAGTATCGAAGAAGAACAAGCGATCATAACTCTAAATATACGCATTTTAGAGACCGTGTTTACCAAGACAATTCTTGTTTTGGTCTATAATATCACCTCTGAAAGTTTATCCGTAGAGTTCTGATTCACGCTGTATAAGCGCAGTAGGGAAAAATGGGGAACCATGATAGCGACGATACCGTTCGAAAATGGGGAAAACCAACGACATAAGCAGCTTTCACAAAGGGCGGATTGTTACGGCCTGGTGCCTGGAATGAGCATCTGGGAAACAGCAAAGCTGGTAGGTTGTTCACGAGCTACTGTTGTGAGACTCTGTGGAAACGATTGGGGAACGGGGAAACCAGGTGTAGGCTATAAGGTGTTGGACATCCACGCTTCGTCACAGAACGTGGAAGGCAGAAGCTTGCCCGCTATGTGAGATTACTATGCTGCTGAAAGATTACTATGCTGGTGCTGGCAGAAGTGTTTCAGAGCACACCGTTCAGCGCACATTATTGAACACAAGGCAGCCAACGACCCCTATGTGTTCCCATGTTGACCTAAGGACATCGTCAATAAAGATTGCAGTGGGCACAGGCTAATGGAATTGGACCATTGATCAGTAGAAACGTGTCGCCTGCTCGGATGAATCACGTTTCTTCTTAACCAGGTAGACAGCCGTGTTCAGATGCACTGTCATCCATGTGGACGGCTGCTCAAAACATGCATCGCGCCACGAATGCATGCTGGTGGGGTGAGCATCATGCATATGGGACATTCACGTGGCCTTCCGTGGGTCCTGTTGTAGTTATCTAACGCATCATGACAGCTGTGGACTACACGAAGATTATTGTGGACCACCTGTATCCTTTCGTGATGGGTATCTTGCCCGATAGCATTTCCATCTTCCAACAGGGTAACTCTCTGTGCCATAATGCCCAAAATCGTGATACAGGGGTTTGAGGAGCGTGATAACGAACTTACCTTGATGTTGTGGACATTAAATTCGCCTGACATATGAATCCGATGGTACACAGTTGGGACACTATCGGGTGCCAGCTCCCTACACACAAATCACCTGTGCGCAACGTATGGGAATTGTGTGACTTGTGTGTAGGCACCTGGTGTCACATACCTCTGGAAACCTACTAACTGTCGAATCCGTGCCAGACAGAATCGCTGCTGTATTGCGTTCCTAAGATTGGACCAACACGCTGTTAACCAAGTAGTTACAACAATTTGGCTCATCGGTGGAGACTGCACCACGTTAGCTGCCTTCGTGTTGAACTTACCGGCCTGCAGCGCGCCCCAGCCCGCGGCCCAGCCGTACTGGCCCAGGAAGTCCTCGCCCTTCTCGGGCAGGCAGATGGGCGCGATGTGCGGCAGGTAGGGCGCCGGCCGGTCCAGCCGCAGAACCGCCACGTCGAAGCGGTCGGCCTGCGGCGTGAACTTGAAGTACGGGTGCACGCGGATCTCGCGCACGCCGAACGTGTAGGCGGGCAGCGGCTCCACCGCAGAGTTGATGACGTAGTCGCCCAGCGTCACCTGCACCTGGCGCGCGCTTGCCCTGCCAACACCAAATGTACACTTGCAGTTTCCAGCTCCAGTCATCTCTATTGTTTTGACCAAGCTAGCAATCTTAGCTGAAATTCCACACAAGGTTACAGACAACCCCGGTCCACAGTTTAAAATACCACACTCGAACTAGCCGAACAGCTCGCCCTATTTTCACATATCTGCTGTACTGTATGTTCCCTACAACGTATCTCAGGACGAAATAGGTATAGACAGAGTTGTAAAACTACAGTAGGCTTCTGTAGACTATCAAAGTAAGTGTAGACTACTGTAGTTTTCCTAGTGACTTTGGTCAATTAAGGTCGAACCCACATTACCTGTATGCTGGGTGTGTTGCGTACCTGTCGGGTGTTACCTCATAACGATCGCTTCGTTCCTTTACATACCGGAAGCGAAGAACCATCTAGAAACTGAGTAATGTTGTATAAAGGACCGGGTAAATCATGGGACATTTTTGTTCTACATACTTATCCTCCTATCTGTCGCTTAAAGAATGAGCAATATTTATAGCATAACTGGAACTGCAACGCTTAATTCAGCTTTTGTTCGAAAATTGTTGATTTTCAACATGCAACAGAGAGATGTTGTAGTAGAAATAAAGAAAACAATACAGATTGATCATACAGGGTTAGAAAACACAATTTCGTCAACAAAAAGGTAAAATAATAAAAAATTCAGCAAAACAAAAATATATCATCATAGCTTCAATACTTCGCCAAACCTACATAAAATATGTCTTTGTTACTCAAACAGATTTCACATCTATCAATAATAACAGGAGATTACTGGCTCTGACCACTATGGGACTTAACTTCTAAGGTCATCAGTCCCCTAGAACTTAGAACTACTTAAACCTAACTAACCTAAGGACATCACACTCATCCATGCCCGAGGCAGGATTCGAACCTGCGACCGTAGCGGTCGCGCGGTTCCAGACTGTAGCGCCTAGAACCGATTTTTTATTTATTTATTTATTTTTGTTCGTTTTCGTTCGTTGTATCTGCTCGGGGCGGGCGTCGCAAGACACCCGTTTCAGTTCGTCGTTGACCCATTAACTCAGTTTTTTTTTTTTTTTTTTTTTTTTTTTTTTTTTTTTTTTTTTTATTACAGAGGGCAGCTAACCCTCTGACCGAACACGCTGAGCTACCGTGCCGGCAACCGCTCGGCCACCCCGGCCGGCAGACTACTGCCTTTGATCATGATGAACGACATTGTATTGTGTACAAAATAACAACTATCGTTGTATATATATTTTTATGTCTGTCCATGTAAAATGTACTTGCATGAAAAGTAACTGCTTTGCTTACATAAAAACGCAGAAGTTACGCGATCAGTTAATTTTTAATACTTCAAAATGCAACTTATATTCTGTAAGGATATAAAATACACATTGTACTAACACTGAATGATCCGCGGTCCTCATTATGTGCCACAAATTACCAAACAAACAAAAAGACAATAGAAAGTCTTCGTCTCCTATTTTCTCTCAGAGTCATTCATTTACGCTTCTTTCCCTCTCCGTTCTACTAGTACTATCGACAACTCTGCCATTTACTACGTCATTTATCTGACGTACCAAAACTACAGAATCGTACTCTTATCAGAGGTCAACTCTAGGTATAGATCAGGAGATGGTACAACGAAATATTCTGAAGGGAGCCTGGTGTGAGCTCGTTGATGTCTAATGTTTTCTCTTCTGTGACTTTCGACGCCTTCCATTGATCAATTATGTCCAGCAGGAATGCTGCACACTTTGTCTCATCTTCAGTTATTTCCGCTGTTGTACGTACACAACAGTCGCTATGCAATAGTTCGACAAGAATGTCAATAACATTCCATGGGTTCATGTCGCAAAACAGCACTACGTGTGCACAAACGCATGAATCTAGCCAAAACACACACATCTAACGTACGCGGCGCTGCCATCTGCAGTCAGTTACTATTATTATTACTGTTATAATAATAATAATAATAATAATAATAACAATAATAATAATAAAAATAATAATAATAATAAAAATAATAATAATAATAATAATTATTATTATTATTATTATTATTATTATCTTTCTTTCTTTTCCAGGACGTTAAGTCTGGTCAAAAATGGAAAGTGACGCGGACCTTGATCAAGCGTGACTTCCTTTTAACTGTACGGTATATGTTACATTGCATTTAGGAACTTTCGGGTAATTGAACATGTATCAATAATTACAGATTTCTGTAGTTGTATATATAAGTTTGGATGTAGCTGTATTGCGTTGATGTACTGGTGGATATTGTGTGGTATGACTCCTGTAGTTGATAGTATAGTTGATATAATGTCAACTTTATTCTGATGCCACATGTCCTTGACTTCCTGAGCCAGTTGGATGCATTTTTCAATTTTTTCTCCTGTTTACTTCTGTATATTTGTTGTATTGGGTATGGATATTTCGATTAGTTGTGTTAATTTCTTCTTTTTATTGGTGAGTATGATGTCAGGTTTGTTATGTGGTGTTGTTTTATCTGTTGTAATGGTTCTGTTCCAGTATAATTTGTATTCATCGTTCTCCAGTACATTTTGTGGTGCATACTTGTATATGGGAACGTGTTGTTTTATTAGTTTATGATGTATGGCAAGTTGTTGACGTGTTATTTTTACTACATTGTGATGTCTTCTGGGATATTCTGTATTTGCTAGTATTGTACATCCGCTTGTGATGTGATCTACTGTTTCTATTTGTTGTTTGCAAAAATCTGCATTTATCTGCTGTAGTATTGGGATCTTTAATAATATGCTTGCTGTAATATCTGGTGTTTATTGTTTGATACTGTATTGCAATCATGAATCCTTCCGTCTCACTGTATATTATTATTATTATTAATTATATTAATTATTAATATTAATTATATTATATTAATTATATTATTATTATTATTAATGCTTCAGCACGTGTGATGCAATTGTTTCTTTATTCTATTGTCCCGCCGGCCGGAGTGGCCGAGCGGTTCTAGGTGCTACAGTCTGGAACCGCGCGACCGCTACAGTCGCAGCTTCGAATCCTGCCTCGGGCATGAATGTGTGTGATGTCCTTAGGTTGGTTAGGTTTAAGTAGTTCTAAGTTCTAGGGGACTGATGACCTCTGAAGTTAAGTCCCATAGTGCTCAGAGCCATTTGGACCATTCTATTGTCCCATTGTTTATGTTTATTTTGTCAAACTACAAATGCAGTAGCTGCTTCATCACGAGTAGTGTCTATTTTGTCGCACATGTCCGACAGTACAACACATCTGTCTATATAAATGTACTCTGTAGGTTCGTTACTTTCAACTAACGAAGCGGATGGAGACTGTCAAAAGAAGGTTCCTAAAAACCCCGAAAAATATCTTTACATGTCAGGAAAATGTTATCCCCTATAACAGTTTCACGCGTGAACAGTTTCACATTATTGTCACCAGTGGGACTTGTACCCGGGCCACCTAACACGACGATCTAACACATTATTGACTCATCCACGGAAGCCGTACCCGGCATCAATTCTAATATAAGCTTTTCCTGTACTCTGGTAGATCTGGTGTTACTTTTAACTACCGTTTACGCCCGTTCTACTCGACGGCAGCACATAGTACGATCCAAATCGGAGTTTTGGTTGATACTCTATCAATATACAATGTTGGGTAAGGATCTGAGTGTCTGACATGTGAAGGTTTGGGTGTGAGAGACTGGCATGCCACCCGTCACCAGCCAGCACAGTTGATAAATCACCCTCTGGCACAGAACTGAAACAGCATGGAAGCACTGCATCCAAGATCAGGTCGACTCAAAGCCCAGCTGGGTTAGAGACATTGTTGTTTCAGAGCTGGTACCTATTTGTACTAAATTTCGCACTTTGTATATCCCTAAATCACCTACAAATGTAATCATGTATACTTCCCTATTATGCTGTGTACGCACAATAAGTAAAATTCCTATATTTGCTACCCTTCCTGGTGTTTCAGTTTTAATGGCCAACGTTGTATCTTGCTTGCCACGAAGCAGGTTTGATCAGTACTATCACCTGTAAGACATGCGGCCACTTGTTTTTATCCTTTGAAGTCACCCTGTGTATAATAACTGTGAACAAAATAATGGTCAGTCCATTAGGGAAATTACAACTATGGGTACTAAATGTTTAGACAGATCATAAGGAGACCTGTGTTCGTAAGGGCAATCATAAGAAGCCATTACTGCCCAAAGAAAAGGACAAGAGTATCAATGAATGCTCGCACTAACTACTTAAGAATACGGTAGGGAAGGTAGAAGAAAAGTAGGAGCAATTCTGGGAAGCTCTAGTACCATCATAACAAAATATCTATAGAAAAGTTTGTGTACGCAGAAACAGAAATAAACTTAATAGTGGAACGAAAAAGAAATGAACGCACTGAAAGAAGGAAGGGACTAAAAAGAAAACTAGATAAAAAAATAACTAAAAACAGGAAACACAGCGAGGTGTAGCGTTCATCTCAAGACTTTAAGGATAAAAAGAGCACTATAAAATGACTTACAGAAGAGAGAAATAAAGGAGTTTAGGATTAGTCTGGTACCAGACACAAGTAAGACCAAACCATTTAAGTTCTTTATCAGTTTATAATAAAACGATACAGAATTGTCTTAACAATCTAGTTCATCTCGTTGTAATCATATGCAAATAAAAAAGTGACCGCAGAATATTGTAGACATTATATTAGGCAGGGCCACTCGACATTTCTACTGTTAAGGTGTTATCCAGCCTTACTGGAAGAGCCCTGTATCGTTGCTAATGCAACACATCTGAGACTTATCATTTGGCAGGGAATGCTTCTTTGTATTTCCGTTCTGTCCAAACATAACTTGGGACTCTGATGCTAAATCCTATGATATCCCTCAAATGCTTGATAGGCACATGCTACACAGGGGATCAAAATCCACTTCAGTGCCATTTAACCGAGACTTTTTTTGTCGTGAATGTTTTCCCATGGAAAAGGAAGTGCACCAAACGATATAATGTTTTTAATTGTCAGTAACGCTAACCTGTTACTTTCTGAATGAAACAACCCTCAGTGGCTGTAAAATACTTTCATTCAAAGTCACTACCGGTTTCGCGTCAACAGAAGGCGTATCCTCAGGTGACAGAGATTCTATTTAACATCTCATAGCGGAAAGGTAACTGCCTTAGAGCCACTCCCCATCGTTCACGTCAAGTTATAAACACATAGCGCGCCTTTACATTCAGTAACACTCTTGAAGAGTGGGACACCCTTGATCAAAGTATCTTACACTGTACAGATTGGAGGAACATCGTACTGAATGTTACCTACAGGAAATTTTGACGAAGATGCACACTTTTTAATTTACTGCCTTTGTTTTAGTTCTTGTTTCGTTTTTATTTGAATGTAAAGTTTTACTGCCGTTTCATAAGGCTTATTATTTCTTTATTTTGCGCCCCTTGAATCTCAGCAAAGTTTCTGACGCAGTCTATACTGATGTTTGCCGGAGCAAGCGAGATCTTCCACAAGTTGCTCAAAATAAAAGCTGATGCTAAGTTTTAAGAAACTTTTATACTTTTATAGATGGCCCGCCTCCTTTGCTGAGTTGTCAGTGCTGCCATCCCCCATGCGGGGAAGCTGGGTTCGATTCTCGGTACTGCCAGGGATTTTTCTTTGGTGGGAGGACTGGTATGGGGTCCACTCAGCCTCCTGAAGCCAACTAAGGAGCTACTCGCGCGAATAATAGCGCCTGCAAGGTGAAGCAACCCGACAACGACCGGGAGAACTGTGTGCTGAACGCATGTCCCTTCATACTGCATCGAATGACGCCCAGGGTAGAGGATGACACGGCGGTCGGCCGGACCCGATTGGTCTGTCTAGGGCCAGAACGTGGAGCGTTGCCTTTTTTTTATACCCTAGATGTTGTCTAAAAGCCTATATAAGTGGAACTGAAATAGAAGCAAACCTGTACCTAAACGACTAACATATATTATTAGCGAACAGTTAACATCGAAGCCTAACGGTATTAAGTTATTCCAGAAATCTGACAGACTCCGAGCTCCTATTACCTTTTCGCTGAGGACGAAGCAGCATGTGAAGAATTCAGGCCTGAAGAGCTCTTACGCTTTCCGGGTGGAATGGAACTTAATAGCCCATTACAGTGTCAAACTTCCCGATGACTTAACAACGACAAGACTGTAGAGCGCAGTCATACTATTTTCAAATAAACGGTGTGGAAGACTGCAGTGTCATTTACCATAGTCCCATATTCTGGAGTGAATATCTCGCAAAGTCCAGAGCGCGATCGAAGCTACTGGGAGTAGCCAGGAGGACAGGAAAACAGTTGCAAATGCTGCCGGCAGAGGACGCCGGGCAGCGCGCGAGATGCACAAAGCGCCAACAGATGGCAGAGCCTGGCTTGCTGCGTGAGCGCGGAAAGCGTGCCTTCAGCAACGGGTGTCTTCGACTAATAGCAGTGGTACAAGAAACCTTTGGTTTCCGTAACGCAACAGTTGACAACCCAGCTTACAACCACTGTGCATTAACCCATCACACGTGCAGCCTTAAGAGAGCGATCTACGCAGTGCTGTCCGCACTTTCCCTGCCAATAAAACAAATTTAATATCTATCTTTACACTCATACGTGAGAGAAATTAGATTTATCAAACATATTACAGTGCAAAATACCTTCATAAGCCATTTACCGACGACTTTAACTCAGTCAAGATGAGAAAATGTTTTGAGCCAGATCGTCTTTTTCCGTTAACTGTGTCACAACGTTCCACGGTCTTGGTTTATCTTTTAATGCACGCTGCAGGCTTATACCATAGCAGGCCTTCACAGTTATATCGTGTGTTCCGTACAGCCAGCACCAAACGTTAATAAAGGACGGTGCGGACACAAAAAAAGCTAAAATTAGTAATAAGAACGCATAAGAAAAGGAAGATACATGCTGGGAAGAACGAAGTCATTGTTGTCGTATGACGTACCTTTGTGGATTACAAGTGCCCCACACGTTTTATGTCGTCAGCAGACGTACTTACATTTATGTTCTAGCATCGGGGATACACATCAGCCTGTACAATGTGATGAGCATGAAGCGGGCGAGAAAAGAGGGGGTGGTTACAACTGCATCGTAAGGAACACTTGACGGAAGTCGGATCACTGCAGGAAGGTTACATATCAGTAATTAATTGCTATTACGGATTACATGTTCTCTGTCACACCTATGGAGAACTTTTGCAGATCTCACTATATCTGAAACTATCTACAAAAATGGTTACTCTTTGGTTACAAAATTGTCTACATCCCGTACAACTCCAAAGCAAATGCGGAAGGAAAGGATTCAACCAATTTCCGGTAACTACTAGTATCCATCAGGGAAATGGCAGAAAATGTGAGCCTCACGAAATCATACAATACGATGTAGTGGCCAAAAAGCCTTTGAGGGTTCATGGAGCGACCAACTGCAGGTTAAGGATCATACAGACATACTAATAAATTATGTCCGCCGGCCGGAGTGGCCGTGCGGTTCTAGGCACTACAGTCTGGAGCCGAGCGACCGCTACGGTCGCAGGTTCGAATCCTGCCTCGGGCATGGATGTGTGTGATGTTCTTAGGTTAGTTAGGTTTAATTAGTTCTAAGTTCTAGGCGACTGATGACCTCAGAAGTTAAGTCGCATGGTGCTCAGAGCCATTTGAACCAAATTATTTCCGTCGCCTGGGCTCCCCAGTCGCACATGATTTCTTCCAGCGACTGGTAGATAATGCTGAGGAAACTCGTCTTCATACAGCATCCCAACAAAAGTCACAATCTGCCAACAACCTCTGGTTCTGACTTGAGGCAAACACTTAAGCGATTTTGTGGCAAAGTGGGTCGTAACTTTCTAGGTCTTCATCTGAGTGTCGAGACTTACAGGGTACCTCTCAGTGATGCATGCACAGGAATCTAAAACGCCGTACACTGCTAATGTTACAACCTGAAATAGGTTTATGTCAGACGAATTATCAGGGCGTTTGTTTTCCGTCACAGAAGCATACACTGAAAAATTTTAAGCATTCCTGAAAAACAAAAACCGAGGTTCCCACAGTACGCATTAAGGACTGAAATTCGCAGCAACAGATGACCGACAACGAAATCTATGGAACAAACACGTGTGCGTTGGCAGAATATAGATTAGTTGACAAATTATCATTGTGGATTTGTCGCACGTGGTAAAGACCTTAAATCAATCGAAGTGGAAGACGGAGTCTCTATGAGAAAGTTTGGACTAAACTGGCTATACAACGAGGGGTACAATATTTAATAGGGTTTGTCTATCACGTGTTAGGCTTAGTGACGAGGCCTCTAAAAGTTTCAGTGAATATTGTCGGCCACTATTTGGTATAAGACCTAGGCCATGGATCTTCCTAACGCCACAACATCCAGTCGTATGAACCCATGCATATTCTACTCCTGCTACCTTATACACCGCTACGTCAAAACTTTATTTCCATATGTTCTTCTAAACTACCTTGCAACTAGGGTGACATTTCCAGTTTTTACCCCACCGTACATGTACTCAGCACTTCATCCATATTGACCGATCACATGAGTCATTTTACCAGAATGTGCTGCAATTCCTTTGCGGTTGCCAACACCGCTTGAGCTGCATATCACCCTGCGATAGCACACGTTCTGTCTTCACCACGCCAGATTCATCTGCTACAACCTCGGCAGCTTGCTCTACACTTGCGTCACCTGCATCGAGCCGTCAGCCTTCCTCCACTCTGGGTAAGACAATCAACCGTATCAAATCTCAGTCCCTGGACCACTCAACATATTTATAAACCATGTCAAAAAATTCCCAGAAAGGCAGAGAAATTCCACACGAATCTGGCGCCACGGAATCAATTGATTCCATCCCTATCACACCTGTAGTTCCTGCTGGAACCTATTCAATTTTGCTATCCTGACCTGAACAATTTTTTTAACTAATCGACCTTATCGATTGTAATAAGAAAGAAAAGCGTCTCTGCAACCTCAGCATCGTGGTATGTGTACCATGCAAAAATTACGTCCTCACATTCTGACTCCCTGTGCAAACTCCACCTTACTTTTGATCTCCATGCATCATGGCTCCATTTTTGTCCCACACTTCACTATAAACCACAAAATCCACGCCGACCGCTGACCTTCCCTGTTGTGATAAAGGGGGTAGACTTCGAAATCACAGCTGACGAGACTGAGCGAGAACGTACTTCTAGTCCTGAATCCCAGATACATAAAGCTCTCCGCATCTGCAACAACTTTGGTCTCACATTCCTGTCCATATATTCTGAGAATCTTCATCAGCTATTCATTACCTGATCACCGATGACGCGCTCGTTTACCACTGCAGATAGCGAGTAGCTGCCATAAATGCTTTATAAACATTGGCCATCTAAAGAAAGAATAGCAGATCAAGTTACCTCATAAAACAGCGTCCCAACTTGCCTTCCCCACCCCAACCTATCCCAACAGGCGAGTTCCTACAAGTAGAATCCCACTCTACAACACCTTGAATGACTATCGCATAAAGACACCTCAGTACCAAAACAACTCAGTGGTCCAGCATCCAGTATTTTGTCCTTACTGTCGTCCGAAATATCCAGCTCTTTGGGTGAGCCCATAGCGTCCAATAAGTAACACGCGCTGCCCGTTCTGTATTTCACCTGAATGCCACTGCCTCTTACTCCCAGAACCACTCACATTTCACTTTATCACCATCATCCACCATCATCAGCTTCCTCCTCGCGAACGTATTCCATACCTCAGTCTAACTCCAGCCGACCGACAGAAATATCAATATAAACAAGTAGCATAACATCAACGCCACAATTTTCACCTTGCAAATCATCTTATTCATGTCAAAATAATGTGTTTCAGTGATATCACTTGTGTATTTCTCCTCTATTATTGTTTGTGTGAAGTATCTTGAACCTAAAAAAATAGTGAGCAGTTGAACACTGCCTGTCCTTCTGGGGGAATGAAATGACAATAACGAAAAAGAAATCATTACAGTTTTTTCCCTGCTATCAGTTCTTACCAACTCCTCCTGCTCGCCCCAATGTCTAGACTCTCTTCCTTCCTCTCTCTGCCATTTCCTCCCTCTTTACTGTCACGGCTTAGGCCACTTACTAATCATTTTTATTCCAGATAATTTGTCTTACGATCACCAATATATTAATTTTATACGTTCCCAGTAGATGCTCCCTTACCCAGAGGAGCGTAACTGTAGTGTTAAATTTAACATTTTCACCGCCTCAGCATCATAGGTTTAAAAAAGATAGCTGTGATTTTGTGTGTTAATAGTCTTAACTTAAGTGTTATATTCTATTTTCTTAAATACTTTGTATCATCATTGTACTTTAAGGGTCTTTTCGCTGACGAACGGAATATTCCACAGCTGAAAAAAAATTACGGAAAGAAAAGCATGATGGGAATTCTTTTTAAAATGAAAAGTCCTGCGGGGAGCCCTCCTGTTTGCGTGTAAGTTTTTATTTTCTGCCTTAAACTTGCACCATTTCACTAAGGCTGAAAGTGACAATTACATTTGGTTCATGTACTGCCAGAACTTCACGGTAAATCTGCGTTCATCTTGACGTTTTACCCACAAGAATCGTAGTGTCCTGCGTACTTTAAATTTGGAGTACGTTTCCGGTTGTCGCGTCTGTTCACTCGGACACCGTGACGCTCATTAGCAGCACTGTCTCTGCACAAAACCCGGAACATCTACTCTCTTCTGACAATGCGCTGTTCTTCTTGTGCAATGGACTTAGCATGGAACCACATGCGTAACTTACTTTTTGATGTACATATGTATATAGTACTGAAGTATAACCTAAAAGCCAAAGGTCTAGAGAAACTGGTTTCTATGGTTTTAAACTTATGAAAAGTTATCGATTCAGGGTCGCACCGATGTCTAACGCAGAACGTATTCTCTTTAATGAGAATACAAATAGTGTGGATTATTTATCTTATAACTGACTATTATCATGGTATACAAGGGCACATTGCTTCACATTGGTCCACGGCATAATGTCTGCGTAATGTTCGTTTTCCAATGCTGGAGACATCATCAGAAGCTTTAACGATTTATAAAGCAGTTACAGCCTCACACGAGCTCAGCAAGAAGAACTTTTATACGTATTCACGCAACAATCGGTTCGTGACGTCATCAGATCGCTGCCTAACATCGCGGATTCACGCTAACGTATGTTATGTAGCTCTAAGTGGGGCAAAGTTGTTACTGTTTGCTTTATTTAGCAACTAGATCCTCAACTTGTCTAATTTCGATCCTTCTTCTTTTCTGTCAAAGTTGTTCTCGTGGTTTTGAATTTATATGGCCTCCATGTGCGTGCTAGCGTAGTAATGATTAGATCTTGCTAAAACCACATATAAGAGAAACGAATTGGGTGGTTCAATGGTAAAAGTGCACTATCTGCTACAGCTGATTTATCCGTCTTGCCCAGGCGATAACTGCTCTTGGGTTCCTGAAGGCGAGTGTTAATGCTTATTTTTGTAATTCCTATGTACACTATCGAGCGAACTGCTACAGAACCACTGTTTTGTTAAATAAAAATGATCGTGAGATGAGTTTAAATTCGTTAATAGTATTCTCCACAAAACAATGTCTTGCTGTGTAGGGAGATACTGGACAGATTGGTAGGGTGAATACACAGACTACTTTCTTGTTTGATACGAACTTCTTTTGTTAGCGTTTCTGCAACGGTTACTAGAGCTGCTGAACCTGTTGCTACATTTGTTACATTTCTTATTGTTGACGATGTACTTTTTCGGCATTTCCCCGTAAATTAATATTTTGTCTATCCAATCTTTAATTATGAAAATTGTTATACACTGCCTGACAAATAAAGTGAAGCACCCAGGAAGGAAGGAGGAAGGAAATGGGACTTCATAAGTTGAGAAGGTGTGTGATGTTACTCTACTGGCTACAAAATCGAGTAAAATTTACAAAGAATTTGGCAGTATGAGTCCAGTTGTCAGTATGACGCTGCACCCCTTCTGGACTGGATGCGTGCACTGATTGGGTAGGGAAGGGTGTCATAAAAGCCGTTGTACCCTCTTCTGAGGCAAGCTGGCATACAACTGTTGTACTCGTCCTTGATAGCTGTATACTGGCACTGGGATGGAATTGGCATCCAAGCTGGTTCCATATATGTTCTATTGTGGACAGATATGGGGATCTTGCTGGCCGCAGGACAACCTCAACACTGTACTTACAGTTCATAGAGATACATGCCACGTGTGGACGAGCATTGTCCTGTTGAAAAATGGTACCACGATACTGTCGCGTTATAGGTAATACACGAGAACTCAGGATGTCCGTAATGTACCGTTGTGTCGTCATAGTTGCCTCGAACACTGTCGGCAGTGACCTGAAGTCATACTCAGTAACTCCCCACACGATGACACCAGGAGTAACATGGAAGAATGAGATCTCTCCCCAGGTCGCCCCCATACCCGCCGACGATGGTCATCCGGGGTACTTCAGAATCGGCTTACCCCCAGGTCGAGCGCCACGGCACAAGCGTGCGTTAGTGATCTCGGCCACGGAGACGGGTCAATAGTACAGGAAGACACCGGATGTAGCAGGGTGTCCATAGCTTGTTCTCGGATGGCAGGAGCAGACGTGAAGGGATTACGATGTGTTTCGTGATCTGTTGTGGTCGACCGGAACCCTGACGACAAGGATGTTTGCCCTCCCGTTCCCATGAAGTCTAACAGCGGGCCAATGTCACAGCCAAATGACCGATAACACTGGATACTGCACAATTCTCGCCATATAGAGACCCAAAATAAGACCCCATTCAAACTCTATCAGCTGCTTACATCTCCGTTTCAGACGAGTACGCTGCATTTCCATTCCTTGACAGCGATCACTCAACGTCTGACTTTTATCATGCCCCTATACACCCTACCAAGCTTTGTGACAACACGAAATACGAACAGAACTAATGGAATCTGGTGACTGTTCTACCCGTCACAGTAAACTGTAGTTCCAAGCAGTGTGCTATGTATATAGTGTGTACGTGTACGAAGTTACAACGACATCCGACCATGTCTTCTGAATACTTCATTGTTCTTGTCAAGCGCGGCGTATTCCAGAAAGATTCAATACGATAGCTATTACTATTCTGCAAAGTAGTTGTTTTATGTTGACAAGACACTCATGAGCAGTGGAATAAGTGACAGATGCTCGGCTGAAGAGAGAATGGTCCTGTTACCATGAGGAATGAAATAATTCGGTGTTTCATGTAACTGGGATAAACACAGCCTTTGTACTGACTCACGGAACGACAGTCGAGATCCGGATGGGCATGCGCACCTGATCGCTGCCATATCGGGGATGCCTGACTTTTGAGACTCTCAAAGTCACGCACGAATTGCCACCGTGACAAGTGAACGCCACGACGACTTCAATTTGCTATAAATCGCTGTCGTTAGATTCAAACGCAGTGGGCCACAACGGGTTGTGACTGAGCTCGCCATGAACTATTGTGGATTTCAATAGCGGATAGACGAGCAACCGAGCAGCAGATAGCTCGCCAGTTCTGTAGTGGAAAACAACATCAGGTGAGCAGCCACACCATCTACAACCGTCTAGACCAAGCGAGGTGGCGCAGTGATTACCGCACTGGGCTCGCATTCGGGAGGACGACGTTCCGAATCTCCGTCCCGCAAACCAGATTTACGTTTTCCGTGCTTTCCTAAAATCGCTTAAGGCAAATGGCGGGACGATTCGTTTGAATGGGCATGGCCGATTTCCTTCCCCAACATTGCGTAATCCGAATTTGTGCTCCGTCTCTAATGACCTAGTTATCGACGGGACGTTAAACTCTAATATTCCTTCCTTCCTTTCACAACCGTCTATGCCATATGGGATACAAAAACCTTCGCCCCATAAGTGTACCTCTGCTCACCGCACATATCAGGACCCAAAGATTAGTAAGGACGCTGGGGCGTCAGTAGTGGACGCTCAAAGGATGGGAAAGGTCGCACGGTACACGTAGATACATGCCAATGGCAAGATACGTGTACTTCGAAAATACTACTTGCCAATAGAACATTTTTCAGTCATGTTGTGGAGTTGTTCTGGTGTGTTGTGGGCGATGCTTATGCACTATGAAATGCAACCCTTGATACGTGTACTATCTTCTCTCACCGAGGAACGGTATAGGAACGTACTGTCGAATCATGTGCATACGTTTGCTCTGCTGTATCACCAACCTACCCTCCGCCGCCCTTCCGAAAGAGATGTATTCTTTATAAATATTTCTAATTCAGTTGCTCAGAGCACAATATAAAAAAATGGTTCAAATGGGTCTGAGCACTATGGGACTTAACATCTGTGGTCATCAGTCCCCTAGAACTTAGAACTACTTAAACCTAACTAACCTAAGGACATCACACACATCCATGCCCGAGGCAGGATTCGAACCTGCGACCGTAGCAGTCGCGCGGTTCCGGACTGGGCGCCTAGAACCGCAGGACCACCGCGGCCGGCACTTCGATATATCTTACAACAGACTTCATCTGCGTTTACAGTAATTTCACGAACATAGTTTAAATGCACTGAAGGCAATAGTATCTCTTACGTGGGAGACCCATATGTCCGTTGAAAATAGCCTGAACTTTCGAGCTGGTGAAAATTTAACCTGCTTCAAAAAGAACAGAAGCACCGCAGTTTTTAATGTGTAAGACCTCTTCAGTCCTTCCACACAAACTGTCATATGAAGAACTACTGTGCCGGACCAAAATACAACATAATTTCGTGTAAAAATGCACAAAGGTTAATAGAAGAATGTAAAATGATGAATTTGACTGTCGTACTCTTCTATAATCTTCTTCCTACGCCTCAACTCTTAATAGCTTCCCGGAGCTTTTGTCTGAAACATTTTTAGCTAGCACTAAAAGCAGTCATTTTTTTCGGTTGTCTGTTTATGCATCTAGCCATGTATTCTGTACAAACAGCGCATAAGTGAACAACAGACGGCTTTCTAATGTGACGTTTTTCATAAACTGACAGTACATTCCTGAACTCAAAACCATTTCATAAAATGTAGTATAGACAATAGTTCAGCAACAAAATCCTTGCACAGTACTGAGAAATCAGATTTCATAAAATTTAAAGATCTGGTATTATCATTCACTTTCTACATGAAACTAAGAAAATAATTTACATATGAATACTCAAAAATAAAAGCTCATATCGAACTGACGATATTTCCAGTAAAAAAACTACCGAGCTTGTGTCACATAAGAAGTGCAGACCCATAAACCTCTTTAAAATTTGTAATGCATTATTGAGTTAGGACATTTTTCGACAGAGATTAGACGGATCTGTTGTTAAACAACTTTATAAAAAATGTGATAGTAGTTACTTCGAAAATTACTGGCCTGTTTCACTACTTACATTTTCCGAAATCTTAGACAAAGTAACGTACTCAAGAAAAGAGTGTCTTACCTTGGTAATAACAGTATATCTTGCAAATCAGCGTTTGGTTTTTAGAAGGGTTACATAACTGACAATACTACTTACCCATTGAAAAACCAAATTTTACAGGGATTAAATAACAAAAGAAACATCTCTCGATATTTTCTGCAACCTATCCAAGGCATTTAGCTGTGCAATCACAATTTTTGTTTAAAGAATAGAGTTTTTATGAAGTTAATGCTATAGCTAACAAATGGCTCACATCATACCGTAAAAGAAGAACGTTGAATGTCATCTACCTAACTAAACAGCTGTCGACAGAACATATTTTTCTGACTGGGGAAAATCACTAAATGAGTTCCTCAACATTGACTGTTAGGTCCATTGTTGTTTCTCGCACGTTTACATCTATGGTTTACAACTATGAATAACATCGAACATCCCATTTAACACGCATTAGGGAAAATCTTACAGAAGACAGGTCTTATAATCAGTCTCAACAAATATATAGCAACAGAGGAAATCATAAATCATGTGTTTAAAAGAATTTTGACTTGTATTCTGCCACCGGCCCCTATCTTAATTTTGTTGAAAAAATTCTAGATTTTAAATTAAATCAAAGCAGATGTCTATAGCACTGAAAAATTTAGTCAGTAAGACAGAATTTTCAAAATTATTGGGTGTACATCGTGGCAAGAATTTACACAGAAGAAAGAAAAAAGATATCTTCTTGAACAACTCAGTTCTACCACACTTCGCGAGAGTTCACTTAATTAAAAATAAATGAGAGAAATAGGTAATAAGTTACCACACTTCGCTGGTTTTAATTCAATAATACCATGTGAAATTATGTCCCGGAAAAATTCATTTTAAGAAAGAAAGTTTTCGTTTCAAAAAAGCGTGTCGTAATTATTGTAGTCATTCGTCATAGTCTTGCAGACAAATATTTAACATCACTGTCGAAGAAAATACCATATCTCATGAAATTAGAGCTCAGAAGGAATAATAACATCCATAATTACAATACTAGAAAAAAAATACTTTCATCATTCTTACTTAAGCTTAGAAACGGTGAATAAGGCTGTTAGGAAAATCTTTGATTACTTACCTAACGATAGTAAATATATACACGCAGTAAAATTAAATTTTACACCAAGTTAAAAATTTCCTCCTGGGTAATTATTTGTAGCCCTCAGAATAATTGTTATTGGGAAACTTGTAGCTTATTTAGTGCAAAAGTATTGCATACTTACTTCCTTTCCTAAGCAAGACATATTTTGGCGTTATATGGACTCATCCGTAAATGGGAAACTGCAGTCATATTTAAATAACAGTTATTCTTATAATTAATATATTTATTCGTTCATTCAATGTATCATTCAATCGACCCATGGAACATGTAATAAACTAATTAATTGCCGAGTGACTGTCCCAATTCGTTTTAAGCTTTTATTCCAGCAGGATAATACCCCACTACATGTTGCTTCCGCAAAGTATAGCACAATAGCTTCTTCCACGGCCTTTCCAAGTAGGTGTGTACTGTGAGACGTGAGAGACTGTGTCGAGTTAGTAATAAAAAAAGACCATAGAAATTTGTTTCATGAACAACAACGATCATTCATACTCCCGGAAGAAAGGAAAGATGATAATCGTTTAACGCCTCTTTAACAACAAGGTTATTAGGGACGGAGCTCCATTTCCATTCGGATTATGATGGGAAACGAAATCAGCCGTGTCTTCTTCAAAGCAACCATCCTACGTGTGGCATTTAGCAACTGTTGTAATCTTTCAGAAGCAACGTTTCTCCCCAAACAATGTACGGAGAAGGTATTTCACCAAGTGATTTTCACTTTTTCCCGATATTTAATCGTTGAAAGTATTTCGTAAACGGTAATGAGGTTCAAGAGGTGGCAATAAAATGTTTGAGAGAGCAGGCGAAACATTTTTGTGTCGTCGCAATACACAAAAGGTATGGAAATTGGTGGTGATTATGTGGAAAGGAAATACAGGTTCGTTTTTGGCATACATCAAGTTAATATGGAAATACTGTCTGTGTACTGTATATTTATGAGCCGGATAACTCTCGTAAAATCGCGCTACTAAAGGGAACTGCAGTTATCAGAATATAGAGGTTAAACAAAAAGCTGACGTGTTATTATGACATTGTAACAGAATCCGGGACGAGAATGCGTTTACAATGGACAAAGAGGAGGACAGGCCGCTGACAGCTCGGGATCCTATAGCGAACAAAGAACTGAATCGTGCCTCCGAGGCAGAGAGCACGCACGCAGATAGATGGCTGCAGGCCCCTTCTCAGCACTGTCCGCTTCACAGGCGATCGATCCTGCAATCACTCGCAACGAGAGCTTACCGCAACAGTGCTTCAAAGAATACGGAAGCGGAAACAAAGCACCTAAATACGTCGTTGCCGGCGGGAGCTTGCAATACGGCGTAGAACCAGCGCCCCCAAAAAGACGAGTTGTGGCTAGTTAGAGGTCTCTGCTCTGTCAAGGGCTAAACGTATTCAGTACTTAATTAGCGTTACAAATGCCGTCGCTCTTGTAGTTCTTGTATCGTCTTATTGTTAGACAAGAGAACAGAAAGGCGATTGAATCATTGGCTGCGTAGTATGCGGACTCAAGAATGTGTGTCTTGTGTAATAAAATGCAGCTGTAAAAAATAACAGATTGCAGGCCACCAATCTGACATTAAAGGTTAGACTGAACGCTTTCGAATCACCGTATTTCATTGACAGAAAAGCACACTGACATCGACTGAGACAGATGATCAGCGAAAAAATATCACTGAATGTTTCTAAAAGATTTTCGGTGCACTTTTTTTATCAATCGCTTCCTTTTGAAGACTGTAGGGCCGAAAGTAGTAGATAAAGGAGCCACTGACAAACCTTAACAATAAACTAATCAACGAGGCAGAACTCAGTCTTGGGAAAACAACGAACAATGAGAAACACGTGAATTTGTGCTTCTGCGGTGTATTGAATGTTCATGAAGTATTCGATAACGCCACAGGGCATTTTTTCGTCTGGCAATGTGAAGATTTATTCAAAAGCAGAAATTTTCACAGTTGCTGCCAACTATTCGAAAAACGTTGAGAAAGGCCATCCACAAATGCTGGAAGCCCATAATCCCTTGAACAGACACAGAATTTATTCCCCTAAATTCGCATGGGAACTGGCACTCGCTTTGTTAAGACGGCTTAAGTCATGAGGATCACACAGGCACTCGAGAATCTCTGCCGACAACTGTTGCTACAGCGACAGCTGCGTCGTTTCTAATCTTTGACTTTAGTTTGTAATTCTCAAAGTGCTAGTGTTATGTTTAACTAAAGCGTTAAGGAAAACTTACTTGCATGTTACTTGGCTTATGTCATCTGTTCTGTTCTTCTAGTCTGTGTTAATTGTGCAACTGGTGTCACGTCATTGCTTTGGTGTTGCCGGGATGTTTCACAAATCGTAGAACTTCCATTATTTATGAACGCCAATGTCTGACACCTTTCTTAATTTTTATTTATACGTTCCATAAGTAGTAGTAATACGAGAACAATGAAACAACAGCGGTAGTCTTCGATGTAAGGTTGACAGATACACAAGTGCTAAAATACAAGGCAAATGGCTTCGTGTGCACACAGACTAGACGAAAGGCAACACGAGATGGGCAACCGCGATAATTATAGTGTGTCTGCGTAAGGTAGTCGTTACCCTCGTTGTGTGTGCACTCGACTATCCTTCAGGGTTGCTCCAGTGCTTTAGACTACGGCACTTTAATGATAGTGGTGACTAAAGGTGGTGTTATGCCAGTTACGAGGTGAAGAGAAGGTTTGTGACAGTTATGAAATTTTTTCCTTTATGATTATCTGCGCTAAAATAAGAAATTAGCGAATGAATTATGCCTCCTTTCTGAGTCTATCAAAACTGATTCACAGTCTCGCCTGGCGGTTATGTGAATAACCAGGAATGCAACAGCTAACAGCACGGAATGCAATGCTACGGTAGCGAGCGCACGAATTAATGCAGTGAGGAGCATTGAGGTTGCGCGCCTTGTTACTGTTTTCCATTTATGTATAAACTGAATCACTCGGCGTAATGTTCTAAAACCGCAGACAAAGTTAAAATTCATATAAAATCTGACAGATCAGAAGCTCTGTCCTACCAGTGTTGTTGTAAGTATCGCTGCCCGAAGAGTACCATCCGCATTTCATCTCGATAATGAAGGAAAATAGGGTTCTGTAACATCTGTTATCTACAACTTAATTACTCATATACGTTCGCAGCAGCTTTATAAACTGTCAAACTCGTGTTGATCTATCTGGAAGTAATTTTTGCAACCACCGAACTTGTGTATTTCTGACCTAATTAATATGTATTTTTTTGTTTCTGTGGGAATATGAATCAATTTTAATCTGTCGGTCAGAAACAGAACACTACACTGCGTTAAGGTCGTTCTCAACTATAGACCTTTGTACCTCAAATCGAAATTTTAAAAATATGACATACACCTGTAAATTTTCGTCAGAATTTGTTATAAGATGGAGCTCATCCTGCATCGCCGCCTCAGTAAGCAAGAGTATAGGTTAGAAAGGACTCTAAATATCAGGCGCAGAAGTTCAAAAAATGGTTCATATGGCTCGGAGCACTATGGGACTTAACTGCAGTTCAAAAAAATGGCTCTGAGCACTATGGGACTCAACTGCTGTGGTCATAAGTCCCCTAGAACTTAGAACTACTTAAACCTAACTAACCTAAGGACGTCACACACATCCATGCCCGAGGCAGGATTCGAACCTGCCACCGTAGCGGTCGCGCGGTTCCAGACTGTAGCGCCTAGAACCGCTCGGCTACTCCGGCCGGCAGGCGCAGAAGTCTTCGTGGGTTGTGTTCACATATGTGAGAGACTGGGTTTTATAGGTGGTACAAACCTACGGATATATTGACAGGCGATGTGACTATTCTTACAAATATATATCTTCCTTAGCCGGGAGACAGATGGTAATCGATTCAGATATAAAGTCTTCGCTTTTGCTCGAGAAAACTTTAAAACCTTTGCGTGCGCTTTCGTTCTGGGTTATTATGTTGTATGCCAGCTTCGGCTGCTATATAACATTTGTTTTATGAACTGTCAATTCCTTTTCGTCCATCTGCTCTTGCTGCTTTTGAAATGGTTGCTTCTGCGTAGGATAATTTTACACTGCCAGTTTTTTTACAAAACATGGTAACGCTCATGCCTTCCGGACGAAACATATTACAATAATTACATGACGCTAGGTTAATGTAAGCGCAGCAGTTTATGAGAAACAAGACTGTTATTTTGTGTAATTTTGTACAATGACAAGTGACGCCGCAGGAATGTCCACAAATATATCATAATTCCATTAATAAATCCACATCTATCATAATTTCTGGATGCCTCCTCACTCTGAGTTACCTTAAGCTTATTTACTAAACGAATTACTCAAAGTAATTCACTTTAGATCTTCCTACATATTGTCTCCAGTTTTCTCTTTTTAGTTTAACATGTTGTTGAAGTAATATATTAGGTTCATTGAGAGTAACGCAAGGAAATGATTGTCAAACAACGCAATAGTTTCGTCGTGGTGCTTTACACGATTTTTCATTCATTCCGAAAAATGTGGTTATTCTTTCATCATTAGTATGTCCAAATTATCTTTCTCACTAGAATATCTGTCTTCGTGTTCTACCTCTGTCTGAACATTCCACCATGGTTTTTATCCACACTTGTATACATGATTGGTGAATAAGTTTGTTAGCACGAGACGATTGTTTTTAATTAAATTTTCTTGATTTAAAGTTTTGAATTTATGTGTCGTATTTAAGATGTGAAAACTTCCTTCGTACTGAGAAGCTGCCAGTTTTAAATTTCGATCGCTACAGCACATCTTAGGTTCTCACTGTTCCACTACGCTGCTTCTGGAACAGTAAAGCATCAGTACATCTCTTCGGTTGTTTATAGGAGTTTGCGTATCATTGCCTAAACATGGGTCAATCTGGAAACGTTCTGGAAGGTCACAAAGCCGTCGTTTCGATTCACTGTTAGCGTCGCATTGATGGGACCGTTTCAGACCTATTTTGTCACAGAACAAAACCGTTTTATGAGTATCCATCTTTTGGTAGCCGGCCGAAGTGGCCGTGCGGTTAAAGGCGCTGCAGTCTGGAACCGCAAGACCGCTACGGTCGCAGGTTCGAATCCTGCCTCGGGCATGGATGTTTGTGATGTCCTTAGGTTAGTTAGGTTTAACTAGTTCTAAGTTCTAGGGGACTAATGACCTCAGCAGTTGAGTCCCATAGTGCTCAGAGCCATTTGAACCATTTTGAACA
Organism: Schistocerca americana; assembly: GCF_021461395.2. NCBI lineage: Eukaryota > Metazoa > Arthropoda > Insecta > Orthoptera > Acrididae > Schistocerca > Schistocerca americana. Next base: position 570,145,672 of record NC_060130.1, read on the forward strand.
TCTTTTGGTAGCAATAACGACTTCCCCATACACCACAATGTACAGCACTGAGAGCCTGTGCTGATTATTCGATGTTTGTTCTGGTGCACCAACCCGCGACGTTAAAATTATGTTCCTCACGTTAGAGACGGGATGACGTAGTAAAAGTATCTTATTTCAGTTCTCCGTTCTTCATCAGCAAGGGCAGTTTCATATAAAACTGAATCCAATACGGAGAGTACGAAAAATAAGCATATCAATGCATTAAAAATATTTGTCGTAACGCGACTCGAAACCGCACGTTGCCTATCGCGAGAATGCTCTACCATCGGGAAGCGTCTTCCCTTGCCCTTCAGAACATTCCTGCAGACTTTCCTGCGCTATCAGAAGAATGGCTTGACGACGACTCATAATTTGTTTTCGTAATGAATTTTTCACTCAGCTACAGAGTCAATACTGAAATTTGAGAGGATTCAGACTGTATGCTGGTACGTCATACTGTTTGAATCTGTCAAGAACTTTCAATGCAGTTATCTTTTCGCTGCACAGATAAAAGTTCATTCAAGCGTACAAACCTGGTTGCTCTTACATACAAATGATGCTGGGCGCAACTGGAAATTCAGATGGAATTATTTCGGGACGAAGGCACATTGCTACATAATGAAACAAAGAAAAAAATGGGGCGAGAACGAAAAGAATTCGATGGATCATGTTTTTCACCTAGGCGGTAACCATACAACCAGCAATAGGCACAGTGATCATTGCATGCAGGACGGCTTCCACGGTGTAATGTTTTTGACGTGGACTCGGAAAGTTGGCAACCAGTCAGTGTTACAAGATGCTGATTGCTCCTGTCAAACTTCGTGACTTTTGCAAGTAACACAAGTGACGATAAGTTCACATTTTACTAACAATTATGTATTAAGCTTATTAAAGTATTCTAACCAAGAATTGCGGAATGAGTGTTCTGGGGTGGCAAGTTCTGGTGTCCACCAAGATTGTCTTTTCGAAAGTGTCACTTTATGGCAAATGATTATAGACGCTTGTAATCTCTCACCGAAAATAGTGGCCTCACTTCCTTTCTCTTCGTGTCCGACCGTTAACTCTCCAGTCTACCGGTGGCCTATTCTTACGCAATGTCCGCCGCGGTAGCTGAGTGGTCAGCGTGACAGACTGTCAATCCTAAGGGCCCGGGTTCGATTCCCGGCTGGGTCGGAGATTTTCTCCGCTCAGGGACTGGGTGTTGTGTTGTCCTAATCAACATCATTTCATCCCCATCGACGCGCAGGTCGCCGAAGTGGCGTCAAATGGAAAGACCTGCACCAGGCGAACGGTCTACCCGACGGGAGGCCCTAGCCACACGACATTTCCATTTTTTCTTACGCAATGCATACTGAATGCTTGACAGACAACGCAAAAGGGTGCAGCCTATCACTATTTCAGTTACTTTATTTGAGCAGGAATCAGACACTATAATACTATCGAAATTCACCATTTCTTCTAAAGCAAATGTGGTGGGTTCACAACGTTAAAAATGTCTCGAATGGTCTGCTTGCTTAAACCAAATTTCTTAACAACTACTATTGTTGCGAGGGTCATTCGGATATAAAGTTTGCATGTCGCTATATAAATACCGACAGAAATAAAATGATGATCATTGTACAAGCAAGTACGTAAAGTATTTACATATTTCTTATGTTACCTCCCTCTATGATACACGCAGCGTTGAAATTTTTGCCGTTGATGATAATTGTTACATGACGGATTCATAAAATTTCTGGAAACTGCAGCTCAAGCGTCATCATCTTGAAACAACTATTCAGAAGTCGTTGCCATATGAACTTTTTTCGTCAGGTACGTTTTATGCTCTTTCTTTTCGCTTTTCATCGTGAAAGTTATCGAACCTCAATTAAAATTCCCACCCATCCACGAACCATTGATTCACTTACTGCCTAGTCCCTATAAATTTGAGAGATTTGGTGGTTAGCACGTGCATCTCTCGTGTAGCGGTCGTTTCTATTACGTCCTTCTTTACGTAAATTGACACGACTCATATACAACTTACAACTAAAGGCCGGTTCAACTCACACAACCAAAAGTAACATTCTCAACCTGGGGCGTTTCAAAAATTACAGACGTACCTTAGTGTTGACTGATCAACGAAATTTTTATTGCAGATGAAAGAGCGTTACGGAGCGAGGTGGCGTAGTGGTTGGCACACTGGACTCGCATTCGGGATGACGACGATTCAGATCCCCGCCGGCCATTTAGATTTACATTTTCCGTGATTTCCCTAAATCGCTTACGGCAAATACCGGGATGGTTCTTTCGAAAAGGGCACGGCCGATTTTCTTCCCCATCCTTACCTAATCCGAGCTTGTGCTCCGTCGGTAATGATCTAGCTGTCGACGTTAAACACTGATCTTCCTTATTTCCTTCCTTCCTTTCTTCGAATGAGCGTCTGTGAGCCATTCGCGGCCGGGGCCAGTTGGAATAAATTTCTTCTCGACTAGACAGATCTTTGTAAGGTAAAACAGCATCAAATGCAGCGAGCAGTGCTGTAAAGAACCATCTGTCCCTGTAGAAGACTACCTGCGACAGTCGTGGCAAATTTGGAAAACTTTTGATCAGGTAGCGTTCATAAATGGTCAAGTGAATCTACAGATATACAATATTACTCAGAGTCATCAAATAGCCCCTAATTTTGTTAATATAGTTATCTGGGCCATTCCATGAAGACCCTCACTGCAGACAAGTCGCAGCTGAGATCAGTTGACTGAACCACACTACTTGATCGGAATTATCCGGACGCCTAGTAATGGGTATTAATATGGGGTTGGCCCGTCCGATTAGCCGTGCGGTCTAACGCTCTGCTTTCCGGGCGGTGTGCCGGCCAGTCTGTGGATGGTTTTTAAGGCAGTTTTCCATCTGCCTCGGGGAATGCGGGCTGGTTCCCCTTATTCCTCCTCAGTTACACTATGTCGGCGAGTGCTGCACACGTGCGGTTCTAGGCTCTGCAGTCTGGAACCGCAAGACCACTACGGTCGCAGGTTCGAATCCTGCCTCGGGCATGGATGTGTGTGATGTCTTTAGGTTAGTTAGGTTTAACTAGTTATAAGTTCTAGGGGACTAATGACCTTAGAAATTGAGTCCCATAGTGCTCAGAGCCATTTGAACCATTTTTTTGATTGCTGCACAAACACTATCTCCACTGGGTTCGGTGTGTGGCGGCGGTGGGGTGAGTGGACTGCTGTAGCCTGTTGTGGGGTTGTGAACCACTGAAGGCTACGGCGGGAACGGAGCCTCTCCGTCGTTTCTAGGTCCCCAGTTCCATACAATACAGTAAAATACATAATGGCGTTTCTCCACCCTTCGAATTAATGACGACTTGAAATCTCCTGGGGTTCACTGATGACCATAGATGTTAAGTCCCATAGAGCACAGAGCCGTTTGCTCTGCTGGGGTCCTGTCAATGAGATGTCTGAATGTCTGTGGAGGAAAGGCAGCCCATTCTTCCTCTAGAGCTGAAGTTAAAGAAGACAGTGATGTTGGATGCTGGGGTCTGGAGCGAAGTCTCTCTGCCAGGCGCTTAAGTGTGAACTGCAACATTATCACTTAGATGTAGATATAGAAGTCGACATTCTAACTCATCCCAAACGCGTTCCATTTCGTCGAGGTCGGGATTCTGGGCATGTTAACCCTTTCAGGAATGTTATTGTCAACGAATCATTTCCTCATACATGTTGCTTTACGACAGGGTGCATTGTAACGCTGATACAAACAATAATCGGCTCCGAACTGTTTGACTCCAATACGCAGTACACAATGCCATAAAGCGTAATCATTTCGCTTTTAACTGCTTCTTAAGCACAATAAAGGGACCACACCCTAACCACGAAAAACAGACCGGCACCGAAGCAGCATATCCTCCGTACTTCACTGTTGGCACAACACAAGATAGCAGGCAATGTTCTCGAGGTATTCGTCAAAGCTAAACACTTCCATCGGATTGCCAATGGGTATAGCTTGATCAAGACTCCAAATCACTAATTTCCCGCCTTCGACTGTCCAATGGCGTCGCTCTTTACACTTACAGAAAAGTGTAGCTTATGAGGAGCTGCCCGGTCATTGTAACGCACTATTCTTAGCTCCCTTGCACAGTCACTGTGCTAGCTGTTCTACTGGTAGCACTTTGGAACTCACGACTGATTCCTACCACCGATTTCGTGCGATTTTTTACAGCTAGCCTCCTCAATGCTCTACGGTCTCCGTCCGTCAGTACCAGAGGCCTGACTGGTCTGTCGGCCAGTGAGGCCGAGCGGTTCTAGGCGCTTCAGTCTGAAACCGCGCGACCACTACCGTCGCAGGTTCGAATCCTGCCTCGGGCATGGATGTGTGTGATGTCCTTAGGTTAGTTAGGTTTAAGTAGTTCTAAGTTCTAGGGAACTGATGACCTCAGATGTTAAGTCCCACAGTGCTCAGAGCCATTTGAACCATTTTGATTTTTTCTGACTGGTCTTGGGTTAGCAGTGCTTGTTCATTCGCGTTTACATTTCGCAATGACATCACCAACAGTCCACTTGGGCAGCTTTAGAAGAGCTGAAAAGTTCCTGATGGATTCGTTTCTTAGTAACATCAAATGACTAGGCCACGTTCGAAGCCACTGATCTCTGCTGAGCACCCCATTCTGCAGTTTCGAACAGTCATTTCTTTGTTTTTGTTAGATAAATCCAGTCAATCAATGTGGAAATCCGCTAGATTAATTAGAAACCTTTCAAGATAAGCTTTTATAGAATCGTTCTTCCCACTGACATGCTTATTCCTCAGACATCTCGTAAGTCACCAGGAAATTTTGCTCGGCTGTGAGTAATTCATACGGGATACTCTATTGTGTGGAATAAAAAAATCAAGAATTACGTGTTGTAAAATTGGTTCTTACGAGGGATGATTGAAATAAGATCATCTCTTTTTCAGTAAGTGTATCACAATTTGTACGAAATCGATTTTTCGTCAGTACTGTTACTTATTAAGCTTAACGCGTAAAGTGATTGTATCAAAGTTAAACGTATTTTGTCACTTGAAATGGGAAAAATTCCTGCTACTGTCCAAAACATGAAAGGATTAGTGACAACCAGTATGGTATTTTCACATGTGATGATGGTATGAAGTCCAGAAGATAGTCGTTGTAGTAATCCACTTCAACAATTTGCCGTTAGTGCTCAGAAAGGGTGCGAGAAGTGATGGAGGTAGGTTTCGAAATAAAAGCAGGAAATGTAATAATGTAAATAACAATGAAAATTGCTAAATACTTGGAAAATAATTTCATCACCTTCTTAATTGTCCAGAACCAATCCATAAGCTGGAATTCTCAAACACTCATGAAAATTACCTGGGAGTACCACAGAAACAGAGGAGTAATTCATACCTTAAAAACAATAAAGTTAGTAGAGAACACTGTTACAGCGGAACTTTTGAAATGGTTTCCACCAAAATAAATAAGAGCTAGAATTAATCTTTGAATAAATCTGGAGAAATGAAAAATCGTATGAGAGTGAAAGGTATCCGTGATAATTTCTCTACACACGGAAGGCAATAAACAAGACGTTAACAGTTACAAAGGAATTTTCTTCCTACCAGTAGCAAATAAATTTTTTTCCACGATTTTGATGAACAGGGTAGAAACGACACTGGACAGTCATTTAAGTGAATATCATGGTGGTTTAGGAAGGTCGCCACAGATAACTGACTTCAAGAATTGTTTTTTGATTTTTTTTTTTTTTTTAGTCATCATTCTTCTGACTAGTTTGATGTGGCCCGCTTTGGAACACTAGGAGACGCAGTATTTACAGTGAAATTTATGGGAGAAGTGCATCAGTCCTTCGAAATAAACACACTCGTGCGGCAAGATGATGACCTATCATCAATTACTTTTAACTGCGTTCTAGAAAAAATAGTGAGAATATAAAATGAAAAAGTGAATGAATATAATATTTCATCAGTAAGGTTGAGAAAAGGAAACAAGAATATTGGAATAAACTCTCTCGCATTTGCAGATGATTTTGCTATACTTTCTGAAAATATGGCATCTGCTGTAACGCAAATTAATATTTTAGAAGAAACAGCCAGTGGAATTGGCTTAAGAATTTCTGCAGAGAAGACCAAATGTTTTACAGACCTTAAAAATGCACCGAAATATCTGAAAACAATATTGGTCAAATTGAAAAGGTTTTGTGGTTATATTGGGGAGATAATCCAAGAAAATGGTTTGGAACAAGCTGCTATAGAGGTAATGATACATAAAATGGGAAGAGCATACAGCATGCCCAAAGATTTTCGCAACAAAAATATCTCTCTAAAAATGCAAAAATAAGGCATTACAATACAATAGGGAAGCCAGAATGTCTGTACGCAAGCGAAAGTCTAGCATTTGGCTATAATTCATATAAATTAGAAATACGAGATAGGCAAATCATTAGGAAACTATTATACCCACGAAAAACTGTGGAAGGTTGGGAATAACGTAGTAATGATGAAATTGATCGAAACCTAGAAAACATATGGGAAGTAATGAGAAAAAGAAGACTGGTATTTTGTAGACATTTATATCGAATGCAAGGCAGTAGACTAACCAAATGGATCGTCAGATATTTGTGGGATAAGAAGTTAATAACATAATGGATCCATGATGCAGAAAAGGATTTAGGAAAAAAAATGTATAAATGCCGAAGAAACAAATGACAGATAAGTGTGTGCGGAGAAAGTATTGAATACTGAAGGATTCCAAGGCAGCTGGTATGAAGTGGAAGAAGAAGCATAGTTAATAGATGGTAGAGTACTGGAACAAAGAAAGTGAAAGACAAATAAGTAAATGAAGTTTGTACGTGGTCCTGAGTGGCCCGTTTAAAAAGAAGAAAAGATACAATAATGTCTCTTAGTAAATGTACTGGTAAAATTGTTGAAATGTATGCCCTGTTCTACAGGTCAATCTAAAGTGCGTCATGAAAGGTTGAATTTAAAGTCGATGAATGGAGGAAGAAAGTATATAGGGTAAAACAATTGGAACCCACACATACACACACACACACACACACACACACACACACAGAGAGAGAGAGAGAGATAGAGATAGAGATAGAGATAGAGAGAGAGAGAGAGAGAGAGAGAGAGAGAGAGAGACTGTTGGTAATGAAGGAAGAGAATAGATTGTCAAATGAAGAGTACTCAGTGAATAAAAAGGAGACTGTGCATGCTGAAGGGCTTTTTAAAAGAAGACATGTCTAACTGTACGACCCCACGAATCTGAAGTTAATAGCACATATAACTAATAATGCTACAAATAAGCGTGTGGTTTTTCGGGCCAGCACTAACAGACACTTTCACTCAATCTGTATTCTCTAGAGACGATGTAGTATACTTCGTGGTAGTGGTTAGAAAAGCGATTCCAACTACTTATAGAATCTTGCTGACCTGGTGGTTTCGATCGGTGTCCACGGCTCACAATGTTAATGAACAATGGGATGCGTTCGTGCCGCTGCTGTCAGGCGACCCTATCTGGTAGCTGCTTACTCTGCGACGTGTTTGATGAACATACATGCCACTAGAGAAGCCGTAACTACTGAGCTGTCAAAACGGCTCTGAACGTCTAGGAAACACGTGTCTGGGCACAGTCAGCCTTGGGAGGAGGCTGTAGGAACATTAAACACGATTCAAAGCTGGAGGGGTCGTAATTGCGTTTCGTACCGCCACACTGCGGTTTGCTCGGCATATAGCATCCGGGAACACATCCTTCGGCACAACGATCACATCCACATGTATACTCCGCAAGCCACTGTATAATGCATGGCGGGGGGGGGGGGGGGGGGTACCTATATACCTATATTTATTTTCTGTTCCATTCGTGTACTGAGTGAGGGAAAAATAACCATCTACATGATTCTACACGTGCTCCAATCTCTCTTATCTTATTCTCACGAACCCCACGCGAGATACACCAGTTCGACAGCTCAATGGCCGAACAATCTTGTTCGAATACAGATTCTCTAAATTTACCCATCAAGGTTTCTCTTGAACTATATCGTCTTTCTTCCAAGAATTCATTCTTTGACCATTTCTGCTGCTCTTTTGTATGGGCTATATCCACTTGAGACGAATCCTAGCTGCGCTTCTACGAATTCGTTTGATGTCTGTTGTCATGCCCAATTGCTAAGACCCCCAAACACTTGAACAGTACTTTAAAATTGGTCGCACCGGCGTCTTGTATGCTACTTCCTTTACAGATGCATTATATTTTACCAGAACTTGTCCAACAAATCTAAGTCTTCCACCATTCTACGCGATTGCCCCGTTTCATATCGCTTCTTGGTATTACCTCTAAATACTTATACGGTGCGAGGTGTTCAAGATGATCACCACAAATCTATCTGATCCTTTCTCTTTGTTACAGACATTATGTCACAGTTACACATGTTTAAAGAGAGCTGCCATCCATTACACCAGGCGGAAATTTTATCGACGCATTACGAAGCCATTATCCGAATGGGATGGAAATTGGTGGGTGTGACTGATGTACGTATACCGACAAATAAATGGTTATGCTTTCTAAAAAATTGGATGGTTTATTCATGAGAAAGATCTTCACAAATCGAGCAAGTCAGTAACGTGATGGTCCATCTTTGGCTCTTACACAAGCAGTTATTCAGCTTGGCACTAATTGATAGTGTTGTTGGATGTCCTCTTGAGGGATATCGTGCCAAATTCTGTCCAGTTGTGGCGCTAGATCGTCAAAATCCGAAGTTGGTTGGAGGGCTCTGCCCATAATGCTCCAAACGTTCCCGACTGGGGAGAGATCCGGCTAATTTTTTGGCCAAGATAGGGTTTGCAAGCACGAAGACAAACAGTAGAAACTCCCATCGTGTGAGAGTGTACAATATCTTGCAGAAATGTAAGCCCTGGATGGTATGCCATGAAGGGCAACAAAACAGGTCTCAGAATATCGTCGACGTACTGCTGTGCTGTAAAGGTGCCGCGGATAACAACAAAAGAGGTCCCAAACCATCGTTCCAGGTTTTCGGGCCGTATGACGGGCGACAGTCAGGTTGGTACCCCACTGCTGTTCAGGGTGTCTCCAGTCACGTCTTCTCTGGTTATCGGGGCTCAGTTCTAAGTGGGACTCATCGCTGAAGACAGTTCTTCTCCATCCAATGTGATTCCAGACCGAGACGTCCCGGATAGTGGTGGGGTACCCATCTGACTGTCGTTCGCCATACGGCCCGACAAGCTCGTAATAATTGTCGGGGACCCCTTTGATTGTTCGATTGTTATCCGCCGCACTAGAGAACGCTTGGAGCATTATGGGCTGGGCCCTCCTGTCAGCCAGGGATTTTGACGATCTGACGCGCCAGCTGGACAAAATTTGCCACGATTTCCCTCAAGAGAACATCCAACAACTCTGTCAATCAGTGCCAAGCCGAATAACTGCTTGCATAAGGGCCAGAGGTGGACCAACGCGATACTGGGTTGCTGCATTTGTGGATCTCCTTCTAATGAATAAATGATCCAATTTTTCTGAAATTGTAACCATTTATTTGTCTGTATATGTACATCACATCTACCGATTTCCGTCTCTTTCGGATAATTCCTTCGTTATGAGTGTTTTTTTCCCCTTTAGAGTGTATATTGAAACTATCAGAGGTCCGACTACACTTCCTTGAGGCACATCCAATGTTACTTTCGTTTCTGTAGAGTATTCGCCATCCGCTTTAACGTACTAGTTACTAATAGTCAAATATCAAATATTACTAGAACCAGTAACATATTTGTGAAGATACTCCTTTCGGAAATCTAGCAAGACGGAATCTACAAATTAAACTGCTCTGCTACTTGGAAGATGTAGGGTATGAATAAAGTGAACTGTGTTTCAGATGAGTGGTTTTTCCTTAATTCCAGCTGATTCAGTGAGATAAGCTTGTTAAATGCCACAATATTCATAGTCTATTTATAAACCCTTGAGTTTATACTGCTAATGAGACTGTGTTGGTCTCGAACTTCGATTTTATCTTCTTTAAATGTAATTCGTAAGTCGCATAAAGTTTTCGGCTAATACGTTCAGTTCGTCGTTTTCTCTGCGATGCAGTACAACTGCAAGACAAGGATTTCTACTTTGCGCAACATTAGAGCTTTAGTCGCTTACGCGGCGACTCTAAAGAAATTACTGGACTCAGCAATAGCTGTTTTGCGCTCCATTGGGTTGAAAGTTGCTTACGCCCACGTTCAAGAAACAATAATATTTCCAAGAATTAGTCCTCATGCCACTTCGACATTTTTTACGAGGTTGTGCTGAAAAGTATTGCCTCTGAATTTTTATTCTGTTCTCAATGTCGGTTGACAAAATAATGTTGAACTTAAATTTAACTATATACTGATATAACGCTCTTGCAGTACTGCCACAATTTAATCCAGTGTCAGAATTCTATCAATGAGGAAACAAGAGATTGGTGTAGCTTGGGATGAATTTCTCACTGTAAACGTTGATTTTGTAGTTGTAGTCCAAGTTTACAAATTTTGCATCGGAACATTACTGTCACTGATTCTTGTTGGTAGGCAATCAAATTTCTCCCGGCGTAAAATATGTCAGTTATACAGATTGGTTTCTTTTCAATGTCGTCTTCGTTATCTCTTTCAATTTCTTTTGAGCCAGTGCACAGGAAACTCACGCATTTGAAACGAACCATTTTCCTTCATTTAAATTACGAAAAGTTGTAATTTTTCACCTAACGTTATCAGGTTGTATAAAACAGAATCATAACATACATGCTGTCTCAACTACGTTTTGCACGCCTCATGATTTTACGATTACTTGCTCATTGAAAACAACTGATGAAAACTGTACACGTCTACGGGAAAGCCCCTGGGAAGATTTCAAGTGTCGCCTTATACACAGAGTTCTGGCAGAAGGAATGTTCTAACACTTCAGACTATGTATTACGTGAATTAATATTTTAGATCCACTTTTAAAGGATAAATAAATAGTACGCTACAGAAGTGCGAGAAAGTGATCCAGAGAGTTAAGCCATCCCGTGATGGGCTTGTCCTCTAGGGAGCATTACACAGTGGGTAGGAGCCACGTCTGCGGGAGGACGTGCGATCACTTCCAACTGCTGCTCAGGGGCGTTAACCGCAAGTACGGGGAACTGCATGAAACCGCTTTCAGCCCACGGGCGACAACCAAAGGTAAAGTTGTTGGACGGGCACCGGAGGCTCTGTGGGCAGCCTGGCAGACTCGTCCTACCACATCGCCTGCGCATCACAAGCAGCACTCAGCTGATATACACCAATTTACATTCACAGGATGTAGCAGTTATAAACAATCGACTTACCGATGATCGCTATGAAAATTAGTCGCATGGGTCGCAGCGGTCAGTACAGAGAAAAGAAATGACAGCGTACTCGGAATGTTCGAGGCGTAACCAGACACTAGTTACAGAGCGTCACAAATTTTAGATTGCGTTTTCGCGTTTTCTGAGTCAGAGGTAATGGGAAATAAAAATATATATATATAAATCCTTTCAATATTCTCCCACTTGTCTATAATTTCAGATTTTTCATCCTAACGTGTGCTGTAAAGAAATTTTCTGGCAGAATAAAATATTATGTTGAAATGGGAATCGAACTCGGACCTTCTATTACACAGCTACTCAGCCGAAAGTCAGGTCGTTTCGATAACTATCTTTGGTCTAAGAAATATCACTGGATATAAGTGAAACAAAAGTCTGTTACCAGTTATTTACCTTTACCGAACCTATGAGAAAGATTATATCTACAAAGATCAATTTTCAACAACGGTGCCGTTTTCCATCTATATGAGATGGCACGTTCCTATAAGAATGTTCATACCTACAAAGATTAATTTTAAGGAATTTCCCATTTGCAAGTTTAAGCATAATTACATCGAAGTTTGTAGAACATGGCTGCGTGAAAATTACCAGACATAAAGAAAAAATGACAGGTATCAGTGGATAGAGCATCTTTCCAAGTTTCGATTCGTAATGCGCGCCGTGGTATAGTTTCGGAACACACCACTAGAGAGCAGATGTGTCAGAACATGTAGATGAAGCATTCGCTCCGCATAGCCGCATCGAATTAGTTCGCTCTTGGACAACCCAATAAGCAGATTTCCAAAGCCGGCTGCTGCCGTTGTGTACGCACAAACGTCGCACTCATGTACTGGCGCTTGCCGTGTCATAGACGGATATGAGTTCCCACTTCTCTAAGTGGTTACCAGACAACTTTGGGATGCACAGCAGATGAGACCTGTGGTCAGAATGGTGGAATGTAACAAAATAAAGCACCAATATTTGTGGCTCAAACTGTGTATATATTTTCATTTCGTTATAGTTCCCTACGCAGCGAACGAAATATTTGAATTAATAAGACGGGCCACCTCCTGCGGGAGACAGGAATCAGTAATTATTATAGAAAGCTTTTCAGTGTACTCATAACTGTTGTGTCAGAAATTTCTGGTTTGACTATCAGAGTGTTTATAGCCGCAATTTGCTAGCTTTTCCAGTCATTTATCCTCCTATTTATTTCAAATTGCGCTCTACATTTTAGCGCTGGGAGAAATTAAAAGCTTTGTGTAGAAACTGAAGATTCAGCATGTCTGTGGAAGCGTTTCAGCAACAAAACAAGGTCAGTGATTCTTATACGTATCTAAACACACGATAGTTGATGTAAGTATGGTGAATCGCCTTATCAAAAAGGAGAGGAGGAAAATATCTAAGGATAAAAAGAAGACCATCACCATGCTATATGTTGGGAAAATCTCAGAGAATATCTTTAAACTATACACTGTCAAATTGACATTCCATGCACCAATTCGTCAGATTTAGCTTGAAGCATAAGGTGAGGAATAGGACAAGTAAACTCGAACTAGAGGGAGTATATAATACACAGTCTGTATCACATCACGCAAGGTACATGCGACAAACGGGAAGAACATTAAGCGACACGTTGTGTAAAATGCAGTTATGGAATGTCTTTAGTAACCAAACACATACAGAAGCAGGCCACTCATTAAATGGCATTGAACAGGCTTTGGAGGTATTGCACGTAGCGTAGAAAGGAAGAAAACTTACCCTGCCTGAAGAACTAGAAATATTAGTTCCTCTAGGTGGATTTAATAATGTGATCAAAATGTCAACGGAAGAGAGCAGTAACGGACTCTTCAGCGGGTTCATGAATGTTTTTTGGATTTAGCGGTAATACGAAATATGTAAGCAGCTTTCACAGTTAACTATCGTCAATACTGTTTCAGCATGCCCCAACGTCATCTCTGGACTAGGGTGACCGTTTAGTTGCCCGATGTTTACAGAGCAAGCCAGCTAACGGGGAGACAGATGGTGTGACAGGCAATCGGCGGTACTGCTATAGAAAAGAAAGGATTTAATGAACGAGCAGTAGTTCCATGGACAGGGACAAGAGTCGCCGATTTTGAAGTAAGACCTAGACTTTATGTCCGAATAATTTTATTTTATTTTATGACTGTCTTATGCATTTTGAGGAGCATATTTATGATGGGTTAAAAAGAGACAGCCAGATGAAGGGATATTAGCTTACGAAAGGCATAGCTGTAAATAACATTCTTTATACTTGTGTCGTATGCTAAGTAACTCACAGCTTAGAGCTGATAGAAGATGTGAAAATCGCAGCCCTTGGAAATACTGAAAAGAAGATGATATAGTCATCAATACGAGAAGTCGCAACCCACGTTATCAAGAGTCATAAGTACCCCGTAATTCCACTTAAGATGTTGTTTGGCGGGGGGGACAGAGGGATGTCGAATCTGTGATGATTACTATACTTATCGAGAGGCACATTTCCCACATTTTCAGAAGGAGTAGCATAATTGAACGTACAAATTAAGCAAGATACGGCGCTTATTGCTCACTTACGATCTCCTTAACAGCCGGAGGACACGGGATCACACAAACACTGCGCCAAAGGAAAATTCAGGGTAAGATTATATGAATAGCAGGAAAACGTAATTGGGATACTGATTTCTCTGTCATCTCGTCTACAATCGTTACGAAAACCATAAAATTGAAAGTTTTGCCAAAGCTACAAAACCAGACGAATTCTTCTAAATACTGTCCATCCAGAAGTCATAGGAGAAACAATTGTCTGCCATGGACTGACATCCAGCACTAATATCCTCTTGGAAGATGATCAGCTGAATTTTATACATATCACCGTGTGAATTTGTGACCTTAATGCAGTGACGCTGGTAGATATAGATCCATATTATGCCTAACAGTTAATGGCTGGTAGTTAACTCTATTAATTTCTGGAAAATGTTTGTGTCTTAGAGTGTGTTGGTACGTTGTATACATGTCTGTGAGAGCAGAGAGTAGTTAATAAGAAAATGTCGCAATGTTTAAATAAACATGAAGGTTTACCTGGCTACGCAGTGTCCGGCAGTGACGACATGGTATCTGTTCACCAAGGAACCTCCGCAGCGGCTGGATCCGATCCTGATATACGCCTGTAACATAAATAATAGAAATATGTTTGAAATAATAAGTGTTTGAAAGCAGAAAAGAGAGCTCATGCAATTGTTCAACAAGCAAAGATTGTAGTTTGTAAAGTTGAGATCGTCTTTATTCTTGGATAACTATGACAAATCTTCAACATGATTGCAGAGTTTGGTCTGTAAAACTATCATAGCACAACTTTAACGGTAACGAAAAAGACAAAACAAGATATTCCACGGCAGATTATTAACCGTATTTTGCTAGCACATCTTTAAATCGTTTCATTCGTTATAGAGTTGGCTATCCGCTGGTGTTTATTAATGCCTTAAAAAGTTTCACGTCCCATTTTCTATAATTTCAAATAATACATTTAATGAAACGGAGACAGAACTACTTCTACAGCTTTTCATTATTAGATGCACCTCCACATACGGCTCACAGCTGATTTCATATTGTGTGAAACAAGTAGGTATTTCTGTCCACTGAGAAATAGGGATATGCCACTGTACTAAAGTATTAAGTGTCCTTCTCATAAAGGCTGACAAAGCCCTTGATAATAAACCGAGAGGGTTATCCTACTGTTTGCGTTGCTAGCCTTGATATTACTGTTCATAGAATTCTTGTGCTGCGGAGCTGCATCTATTGCAATTTCACTGTTACAGAAAGAGTTTCTGCAGAAACGTTTTGATGTCAGGAGCTAATTCTTTCTGTTCCTTCCCTGCTTCGTACTTGATTCTTTTTTTGGTTTTTGTGCGCATCGCCAAATCATCTCAAGACTCTGCCAGGCGATAATTTCATGGTTTATGCTTCTTATTCAATGTACTATCGCCCGTTGGAGGGTCTGCTAACCTAAGATTTTAAAATTATTTTAATTATTTAATCGGATGGCTCTCCTGTCACTCACAATATCAGTTTACCTTGAGAAAAAGGTCGTTTTTGACATGTGTCTTGGAACTGGGTAGCTTTTGGTTTGATTGTATTCGCGATTGCACTATTTGTATATGTTTCTGACGCGAGGATGGATAACTATATGAGCATGAACCTGGACATGGAGAAAAACTGGCCAAGTGTGATTGGACCTCGCATTCCGAGGTTCCGTAGAAATATAATTATGTGTTTAGATAATTCACACATTCTGGGAATCGAGAATCTCAACCACTTTTACCTGTTATCGATATCGCTCCTGGCAAGATATCAGCCTTGGGAATTCCAAGACTTTCTAGATTGTTTTAATTTTAAGTTTATTTTTTTTAATAACATCGCATTTGTTAATGTCATTATATAGTTACATATTAATAAATTTTTGTGTAATTTCGCATTTCCTGTTGTAATTATATAGCTACAGATTAACAGTTTTCTAATGTTTTCCTTTACTTGCACTGTTAGATCTTGCTTCCTGCCAAATTTCATGATTCTAGATCAACGGCAAGTACCTTTAGGGTTTTGATGAGTGAGTTGGCGAGTATCAAACTACGTGACATAAGTGGCCATATCTTTTGATTTCATTGATTTGGAAGCTTAATTTTTACGCCTCCAAGGGATCATTGACCTTAGTATGTGACGTAATTGCAATTTGATAAAACTACCCGTTCCTAATACAAAGGGGTCGTAACAGACGGACAAGCTAACACTCCTATGACAAACGACAAAACATATTTTTTTCGTGTCATATAATTACAAATTAACATTTTTAGGATTTTTTGCTTAACTTTTATTGTGAAACGTTGCTTCTTGCCAAATTTTATGATTCTAGATCAACGGGAAGTACCCTATAGGTATTGACGAGTGAGATTATGAGTATCAAAACATGTGACATAAATGGCCATATCATTTGACTGCAATGACTTGGAAGCTTAAATTTCTTACATCGCCAAGGAACTGTAGATCTTAGCAAGTGATATAAATGTCAACCTGATACGTCGACCCGTCCGGGAGAAAAAGGGGTCTTAACAGTCGGACAGACAACAACAATGTGGTTCTCTACGTGTTCCGTTTTTACCGATTAAGCCACGGAAACCTAAAAACCGTCTAAAAGCCACAATGAGACTGACCGGTGCCTGAGATGAACGTTCTACACCTACGTCATAATCTATACTCTGCAAGTCACCTTACGGTGTGTGGCGGAGGATACTTTGTGCATCAGTGTCGCTTCCCACTGTTCCTTTTACAGTAGCGTATGGTTCGCGGGAAGAACGATTTCTGGTAAGCCTCCACATCGGCTCGAATCCCTCTGATTTCATCTTCATGGTCTTTTCGCGAGATATATACTGGAGAAAGAAACATAAATGTTGACTCTCACTCTCGGTACTTCGACAGCAGACCATACCGTATTGCGAAACGCATCTCTCACAATGTCTGCCACTGGAGTTGGCTGAGCATCTGCGTGACGCTTTCCCGCTTTTAAATAAACCTGTATGTAAACGTGTCGCTCTTCTTTGGATCTTCTCTATTTGCTCTATCAATCGTATCTGTTAGTTAATCCGGGGTGCTGACTCGAGTCGAGTATGCCCCCACATTGTCTCGCACGTCATCATGGTGCTGGAAGCTCATTAAGCTATATGAGGAGGTCATATTCCTACATTTAAGGCTTCCACGAATAAATGTGAACTTCTGAAAAACAAAACACTTACAGCGATTAAAATAAAGTCTCTTTAATGGATGTTACAATATGTTTCGGTTCCATTTTACCACAGAACAGCCAAGTGAACTCTGTGGAGTTAAACGCCGTTTGTGACACAAGAAACGGCAGCCACAGCCGTTACAGGCTCTGAATACACTTAGCATGAGAGATGAACACAGTTTTTTCATAGTCAGTTGTTAAGAAATAGCAAACAAGTAATTCATTACAAGGTGAACGAAACTGGAACGATGGTAGTGGGGATTGAAGGCCTGAAACAGTTATTCAGTAATTTTAGAACATATTTTAGATCTTTATGTTCAAGCATATCGCCCTTAGCGAAAGTTGCTTCGGAGTAATACCGTTGTTTGAATAAATACGAACACTCACTGAAAAGAATCGCAACACCGCAACACCACGAAGGAGACTAAAGTTGGTAGGCGTGTTTCTACATCTGAATTCGCGCCAGTTGTATAAGAGTGGCGCTAGCAGCGCCACTATGAGGATGCAAATCACTTTTGTTTTAAATACACGCTGTAACGGTTCTGAGCGTTAGTTACCTTTGAGATTGGACGTGGTGAGTTGATGTTACTCAAGAATGCTTTTAAGGCGGTAAAGACGCAATTATCAACACCTCACTGAGTTTCACCGAGGTTGCGTAACAGGACTACGTAAAGCTAGACGTTCCTTCTGCGATACTGCGGAAAGACTTGGCAGGAATGTAGCCACTGTGAAAGTTGCTGGCAGCGGCGGTCACGAGAATGTTCAATCGCAAGAAGTCCGGGCTCCCGATGGCCACGTGTCACTACCGAGAGGGAAGACCACCGTGCTCGACGTATGGCTCATGCGCATTGTCTGCAGCAGCAACCTGAGCAGCAGTTCGCATCACAGAGGCACAATGAACTGTTATAAGCGGTTACTTCGAGGACAGTCCCGGGCCAGACGCCCTGTAGTGTACATTCCACTGACCCCAAATCAGCACCATTTGCGACTTCAGTGGTGTCAAGTGTGAGCTCATTGGAGGGCAGGGTGGAGGTCTGTGGTATTGTCTGATGAAAACTGGTTCTGCCTCGGCGCCAGTAATGGCCAGTTGAGGGCCTGCAACCAAACTGCCTGCGTGCTAGAAACCAAACCTACACGTGGAGTTATGGTCTGAGTTGCGATTTTGTACGACAGCAGGAGACCTCTCGTGATCCCATGCACTCTGCAAAATTGTACATCAATCTGGGGTGTTCAAAAAATGGCTCTGAGCACTATGGGACTTGACATCTATGGTCATCAGTCCCCTAGAACTTAGAACTACTTAAACCTAACTAACCTAAGGACATCACACAACACCCAGCCATCACGAGGCAGAGAAAATCCCTGACCCCGCCGGGAATCGAACCCGGGAACCCGGGCGTGGGAAGCGAGAACGCTACCGCACGACCACGAGATGCGGGCAATCTGGGGTGTGATTTCGTATGACAGCAGGAGCACTTTCGTGGTTATCCCACGCACACTCACTGCCAAATTGTACACCAGTCTGCAGCCGCAGTGGCCGATCGGTTCTAGGTGCTTCAGTCCTGAACCGCACGACTGCTACGGTCGCAGGTTCGAATCCTGCCTCGGGCATGGATGTGCGTGATGTCCTTAGGTTAGTTAGGTTTAAGTAGTTCTAAGGTCTAGGGGACTGATGACCTCAGATGTTAAGTCCCATAGTGCTCGTAGCCATTTGAACCATTTGTACACCAGTCTGGGTATTCGACCTGTTCTGCTGCCATTCATGAAGGCGGGTGTTTCCATCAGGATAACGCTCACCCAAATACCGCTGTTGTAATTGAACATGCTCCATAGAGTTTCGTCATGTTGCTTTGGCTTGCGCGATCACCAGATCTGCCTCTAATGGAGCACATATGGGACGTCATCGGACGACAACTCCAGCGTCATCCACAACTCAGCATAAACCATCCCTGTATTGACCGAACAATTGCAATAGGCATGAAACTCCATCCCACAAATTGACACTCGGCAACTGTACAGTGCAATGGATGGACGTTTGCATGCTTCCGTTCAACATTCTGACGGTTACACCAGTTTTTAATATACCAGCATTTCACATTTGTAGTGGCTTACCTCGTCCTTTTTTTTTAACCTGCAATCTTGTAATGTTAATCACATAAATATGTTATCTAGATAAATGTGTTCCCGAAATTTCATTACTTTACGTTAATTATTTTTTTGGTTAGTGTTTACCACTAGAGGTGGTAAATCTTAAATAATATATTGCTCATTTAGAGCATAATTAATTTTTAAACACGAGAAGTAAATCAGAATAGCTATGTTAGATCTGTGGATTATTATTTTGGGCCGGCCGAAGTGGCCGTGCGGTTAAAGGCGCTGCAGTCTGGGACCGCAAGACCGCTACGGTCGCAGGTTCGAATCCTGCCTCGGGCATGGATGTTTGTGATGTCCTTAGGTTAGTTAGGTTTAACTAGTTCTAAGTTCTAGGGGACTGATGACCTCAGCAGTTGAGTCCCATAGTGCTCAGAGCCATTTTTTTTTATTATTTTGGAAGTAATCACGGATGTAGTTACGAGCTCTAGTTAAAAGTAAAGATTCATTGCTTATTAAAGAACAATTAGAAATAGAAACGAGAAATATGCTAAAGTCTTTTAATACATAAATCTTTACATCCCTTGCCTAATTAGAGATCATACTGGACGGAACTGCAGTATAATAAGCAACCTACCTCACGACCCTTCACATTAAACGCCGTGTCCAGAGAGATCAGCTCTTTGCAATTAAGCTCCTAATTGCCTAATTAACTGTAAACATTGTGACGGAAGATATTTTTTTAAAATTATTTAGAGAGATAGACGACGCTGTAAACGGTGTCAGGGCTATAAAATGGATGTTAAAAAATTCATAGGTACATTTCAGTTATTTGCGTTGGACGGTCAGTGGTGTGCCAGTGTCTGTTATCGTGAAGGGAACTAGATCTAGTCTCTGCCTTTTTCCTCGTCAGTTCTGATTGTCCTTCGGAGCAAACTTGCGATATTATGGCTGTTCCAGTCCTTAAGAAAACGGTAATAAACTTACAATTTTTATTGCAGGTCAGTGTTACTATGAAGATGAAATCAGGAGCTGCAGATGTGTGCCATCTGTAGGGGGCGCCGACAACGAGGCAGCCACAGCGGGTCGCACTCGCACTGCCATTGTGGCAGAATATAGCCGCGTAAATAATGGGGTAGGGGGGTTAGGCGCCGCCCCTCCACTGTATTAAACTGCTGCTTGCCTTCCTCTGGGGACGACTTCTGTATCTCTCTGGCTGTTAAAGGTATATGGTTCCTGATACCATCTTTCTTTGCCTCTCTCAGTGAAGTAATTGGTATATGATCTGACTGGTTCTCTCGGTGTGACTGATTAATGGTGTACTTACGGGCGTTCGTTTGTACTTTTCTGCACAATATTTCGACGAGTGACATATTCGTCTTCTTCAGACGCTGCGAGCAGTGCTATTATGTGCTTTCAGTGCCAAGATTTTAGTGAGACTGGTTGGTGTAGTTTACGACACCCTTCCACGGCTAGGACTCTTGCGAGTATTCCACCGTTACTGAACAGTTTGAGGGTATTTGGATAGTGTTCATTAACGGCTCTTAGGCTACGTATTAAATTGGGCACAATACGCAGTTTCCATGACTTTTCCGCTCAGAAATAGTTCGTATACATTATTACATCAATGAACTGGAGTCACTGCATCAACTAGCGGTTGTACTCAGCATCGACTTCAAAAAGCCATATTAAAAGAATTTAAAACAGCTGTAAGGTCGCGGAATAATGGTCACTTGATGCTACTGGAACCTTTTCAATTTTTTCATTACGCATTTCGGGCGCTTTATTCTCAGCAATGAGTCTGTCTAATTTTCGCGGATGCCTCTGGTGTATGACTTTTCGCTCGTAGCAAACAAAGCTGAAAACAAACTTTGAAGCATCACAAAATTCCACTGGGGCCGAAGATGATATCGAAATTCATTTGCTGAGCAGCTGGAAAAATGCTTCACTTTATGCGCAGCTCTAATCTCAGTTTTTATTCAGAGCTTCTCAAACTTAGTTTTTATACGCTGTGCACTGTATGTATTATTGAGTATTTTGATTTTGGCGTATTTAGGTGTTACCTTATTGAAAAGAGATGAACAATTAAACAATATTTCCATTTGGTTTGTGTGGTCAGTTCTTTACCCCGGTTGGTAGAACACGTGCCCGCGATAGGCAAAGGTCCCAAGTTCGAGACTCGGTCGGGCACACAGTTTTAATCTGCCAGGAAGTTTCATATCAGTGCACACTCCGCTGCAGAGTGAAAATCTCGTTCTGGAAACATCCGCTAGGCTGTGGCTAAGCCATGTCTCCGCAATATCCTTTCTCTCAGGAGTGCTAGTCGTGCATGGTTCGCTGAGAGCTTCTGTAAAATTTGGAAGGTAGGAGACGAGGTACTGGCGGAAGTACAGCTGTGAGGACGGGGGGTGGGACGTACTTGGGTAGCTCAGTTGGTAGAGCACTTGCCCGCGAAAGGCAAAGGTCCCGAGTTCGAGTCTCGGTCCGGCACACAGTTTTAATCTGCCAGGAAGTTTCATATCAGCGCACACTCCGCTGCAGAGTGAAAATCTCGTTCTCGTCATAAATAATCCATTACAATTTGAAAAGAACAGTGCTGTACGCACCTACAAGAGGGAAAAATGACCTTTATTACCCATTGTTAAAGTTGTCAGTGGCTCAGAGAGGAGTTCAAGTGCAGAAATAAAATTTTTTGATTATTTGCCTAATAACATAATATGTGTGACAGGCAGCGAGGCAACTTTTCAGTCTTTTTTAAAATCATTTTTCTTGGACAACTCCTTCTATTCCCTTCTAATCCGCTGACGAGTATCTACTTAAAAACTGGTAGCCAGCAAAACAAGGTTCTAAAAGGTAGCTGCATGAGTAAGAATAAAATGATAATTTGCTCATTGTTGTTCATTAATGTTAACAGTTATCATGCATCCGTATCCCGTAAAGTGAATCGTTCCACATCATTTCGATACAAGAATCGTTAAAATGATCTAAGATGTAACTAACTAACTGTATTACAGCTCGAGTGGAGAAATATTGTCTTCAGAAAACAGACAGAAATGTACATTCTTCTTTAACACAGACAAAAATCATTCTAAATGCGGCCAAACAAATTATCCCAGATTTACTCTTTTTGGTCGACTTTGATCTTTAAGCAAGCCTATAAACAGTAGTCTAGTGTAAAACTACCAAGTAATGTTGGTATCCATGCAACAACGCCACCATGACGAAGTGAGTTTCAAGTAGTTGTAATTCGGAAAGCGTTGTATCTGTTTATGTGATGTTTTCTCGTGTGTAGGGACCGCTCCTCATAACGTGTGACCATTTGCTCCTGAAATAGCCAACTTGGATCCCGTACAATAATGCCAGTCGAAGTTCACAGCTTTAGGACTTCATGTTTATGGCGTTTGTACAGTTAAGTGAGCCACAGGCGTTTTCATAACGTGAGTGAAGTATAAGTAGTTGGGCTTCAGGTACGATCTGCAGTGCACGTGTTAATCGAGCCGATGGGCTGTTCCTTTGGGGAGCCATGTTGCAACAGACCAGGTCCTCCGTCTGTAACGGCCTCGTCCAGAATGGGTCGTAATCACCAACGGGGAACAAAGGCAGTGTATGTGAATGGCGTCTATGTAATAGAGAGCGACAGAACTTCATTACCCTTATCGATAATAAACTGCATTATTGCTGCACTGTTACGATCCACACAACCAGCAGAGAATATTGATGAGAAACATCGCCACCGCTTATCCACACGTCTCATGGTTTACCGGTTTGTTCGTAGGGCCGTATGAAACATATTTAATAGGGTCATATGACCGGATATCAGTACATAATATTACGATCGAGACAGTTTGCTCACCTATTGCCTGAAAGTCTGACATTTTATGGTGCTTTTAGTAATATTTCGTCACGCAAATAGCGGTATGTTTCATTTGACCGCGAGCAATGCGGCAGAAATTTTAGGTATTTTTGTATTATTTTGCATTTAGTTTCAACCAAGCACTTCGTAACATGGCAGTCCTCTTCAGAGGCTCAGTTGATTGGCAGTGAATGTAAAGGTAACAGCCCATATTCAAATTTACGGCTGAAAAGTAAATTTTATGTTGATGGAACTCTGCCACATATATTTTTAATCGGAAATGGATGTACTGCAAAAAAATCATTAGATATAGAGGAAGAAAGATCACAATCTAACAGCCAGTCGACGACGAGGTCATTATAAACGGAGTACAAGCACGGAATGGGAATGGATGCGGAAGGAAACCGGCCGTGACCTTTCAAAGGAATCATTCCGTCATTAACCTAAAGCGATTTAGGAAAATCACGAAAAACCTGGATCTGGATGGGCGGACGGAGATATGAGCCGCCGTCCAATGGAATGCGAATCAAATGCCTTACCGCTGCGCCACCTCACTCGGTCACTTGATTCCAGGCCGGCCGGAGTGGCCGTGCGGTTCTGGGCGCTACAGTCAGGAACCGAGTGACCGCTACGGTCGCAGGTTCGAATCCTGCCTCGGGCGTGGATGTGTGTGATGTCCTTAGGTTAGTTAGGTTTAATTAGTTCTAAGTTCTAGGCGACTGATGACCTCAGAAGTTAAGTCGCATAGTGCTCAGAACCATTTGAACCATTTTTGAACGTGATTCCACATGGTCACTTGATTCCACAGGGCAAGCTGTCTCTGACAGTGTTGTTTCAGTGAGACGCTTTTCTGAAAATTTTCTAAGAGATGTTGCGGCTGCTTAAGAACCACCAAAATTTTTAAATTGGTTGTTGAATGTTAAAGAATTACTCTTTAATCAAACAAAATATATAATTTCTATTCTGTGAACAAAAAGGAATAGTAGTTCGATAAAAAGAAAGAAATTGGGGCACTTCACGAATGAAACATCTTGATGCTGTTGTTGTTGCTGTTGTTGTCGTCGTGGTCTTCAATCCTAATACTGGTTTGACACAACTCTCCACGCTACTCTATCCTGTGCAAGCCTTTTTACCTACGAATAACTACCGCATCTTACATCCTTCTGAATTTGCTTACTGCATTCATCTCTTGGTCTCCATCTACGATTTTTACTCACCCTCCTCCCCTCCCTCTCACCACACTTCCCTCCAATACTAAATTGATGATCCTTTGATGTCTCAGAATGTGTCTTATCAACCGATTCCTTCTTTTCGTTAAGTTGTGCCACAGATTTCTTGTCTCCCCAGTTCTATTCAGTACCTCTTCATTAGTTACGCGATCTCCCTGTCTAATCTTCTGTAACACCACACTTGAAAAGCATCTAATCTCTTCTTGTTTTAATTGTATATCGCCCATGTTTCACTTCCATACATGACTACACTCCAGACAAATGTCTCCAGGAATGACTTCCTAAGACTTAAATCTATATACGATGTTAACAAATTTATCTTCTTCGGAAACGCTTTTCTTGTGATTACCCGTCATCAGTTATTTTGCTGCTCAAACAGTAAAACTCATCTACTACTTTTAGTGTCTCGTTTCCTAATCTAACTCCTTCAGCATCACCTGACTTAATTCGACTACACTCCATTAGCCTTTTCTTGCCTTTGTAGATGTTTATCTAATATTGTTGAGTCATAAAGAAAGAGTAATGTGCTTGCTACCTGTGACTAACGGTGATTCAACTAATAACATTTCAGATTGACGTAACTGCGTTGCTGCCTAAATATATGCCATTTGATGTCTTCTTTAGCTGCGATACGTCCTCCTTTGCCGCAAAGCGTGATATTAAAACAGATGTTGATGACTTTCTGCACAGTCTTTCGGTCCACATATAATTTGTTCTTATTTCAGGACATCATCAGGATGAATGCCAAATCAATCCATGCCTACAAGTTCCTAGGAGATGATTTGCTAGTCCCACAGATAAGCCAGCCATAAATGGTGTTTGTCTTGTAGTGACAACAGCTTCGGACCACGAAATAACAGGACTCATTACGGTGTGGATGAGATGTTTTGCCTTTGCAACCTAATTTACCAGAAAGGCAAGTGTCATCTAATGTGCAGTCGGCTATTAATTTGATTAAAGAAAAGGCAGTACGAAAAATAGCTTTTTCCTGTAATTTTATAATATCGATTTAATTATCGATAGTAAAATTAGAAAAATTACAAATGAAGACAAGTTTTGTTGACATGAAAACTGAAGCATAATAATATTGTCTTTTCTGAACATTGGATTTTATATCATTTAAGTTGACAATTTTGATTACTAATTTTCATAGTTCAGGATCGTTATTACTAAACGAATCGACAGGAATAATAAAGAAAGATATTATCCGAAAAATAGACTTTTGGAAATCAAATATGTTTTAAAATATCGTCAGATGTGGATTACATTATTTAAGTATGAAAATTAACCTAAGTGTGGACAAAATTTATAGGGAACTGAACATTTCAATCGACATACAAAAGGACACAAAATTCATTACAAACTTGTATTTCATCTAATGCCTCACTCAGGAAATTACATGTAAGTTACTTCGTCGTATTTGTCTCAAACCTTCATCATCAATAACTAAAACAGTTATGTGCCATTTATGGCATTGCCTTAATCACCCTCTTCTCATATAGTTTTTGTTTCATTCAGAAGGATTTAAGATATAATTAAATAGGAAGGCAATATGGTCTGAAGTTCTTAAGGCTCAATGATTGAAACCTTTACAGAACAGAACTGATTTAGAAGTAAATTAATACAAACGAAAAAATACGTATTTCTATGAAGTACAACAGCGTTTTTGTGCATTTTCTGTCAGATTTTGTAACGGGATACTTTTAATTATTGGATGAAGACAGTATAGGCTACGAATGTAGTGTTTGCTTAGAAACTATTTTCCTAGTAACTGGCAAATTAGACAAAATGAAAATATTGGTTCCGCATCTAGTGTTCTTCATTTGTTTGGTGATTCGTTAGAACATGGTCAAGAAGCGCAGAACAAAGCTCTATTTCTCGTAACAGAAGGAGGACAACTGCTTGCAGTAAGTCTCTTTTAAGCGTCTGTACCCTTTATTCTTAGTATACTTCTTCGTTTCAGATTGACAGAAGTTGTTAAAGGTAGCAGAGCTTCGTAACTCATCGAATGATGATAATACTCTAAAAGAGTGTTGTTCACGAGGGTCACTAACTACCGGACGACTGTATGAATTGTTCCTGTTTTTCATCTTAGGTATTAAAAAATAACTATCGTTGCAAACATTTGCGTTCATTTCGTGCGACAAAGTTCGTGAGACGTGTGCGTCGAAGCTCTTTGTAAGGCTCCACTGAAGAGCTAATATCATTAATATAAGGAGGCATTCTGCCTTTTACCTTTCAGTTCAACATTAAATGCGGAACCCAAGTTGGAAGGCATTTTGCAAATGCAATAGAAAGATGGAAAATCAAATGAAATTAGGAGGGCTCCTTCTGGATAAGTTTTAACGTGAAGAGGTGACATGGTGTTTAAGGAACTGGATTCCTGTCCGGAAGGATCGAGTTCTAGTTCTTCACGCGCAATAATGATATGGGGTTTAAGTAGATATTTTAAAATGCTTAAGGCAGATTCTGAATGGTTTATTTGAAAGAGACACGGTTGTTCGCCTTCCCCATTCCACTCCAATCAAAGATAGGGTTCTGTCTGTAATGATATTATCGATAATCCTTCTCACATCCTTCCCTCCTTGACTAACGTTAACATAAATTCTCAACTACTCCAGTTCCGTAAATTATTTTTATAACACTTCTTTTCATTGTTGAGAAGTATTAAGATCTACAATTTTTTCATGTTTTGAGGTTAGGTCACCTTAAGAGTTTGTTGGGAATTAAATACGTTGTCTCAAACACGATGAGATGCAGAATCTATTTCGCCGCCGGTTTTTACTGTACTTTAGATTCCGTTGCCTCAGTTGCAGACCTGTCTGTAATACGCAGGTCTACATACCACGATCTCAAGGAAATGGTGGAACGGAGAATATAGGGAAAAAAAAGAATGGACTCACATAACTAGGTCCTGTGCTTCTGCTCTCAGTGTTACAGTGTACACTTGATAGATTTTAATGTTCTGGAGACAGGGCGCTTAGCATCGAGATGACAGCGGTCAGAACTGAGACCTAACTAACGAGAATTGATCGTCCACACTTTACGGCAAAATCTTAAACTCCGGTGCTAGCGGACAACGTCAAAGCGGCTGGTCTTGTTTTACGTTTTACCCGCGAATATCGTTTTAACTCCCCATTGTGAGATAGGGCGCACTGGTCACTGAGAGTTTAGAAGATTGCCCCGTCGCCTGCTCCGACCCAGGGTGTCCATGGCTGACTTTTCTCGATGGTATGACCCGGCTCCTGCCCTCTCCACCTTTTTCATTCTTCTTATTTTTTTACATCTGTCGTTCGTTTACTGCCTCGTCGTCGTTCTCTTTCCTCAGATATTATCAACATGTCTGTGTTGATAGTTTTTCTTGTGGTAATGGAGGGTGAGGAAACACAGGTCAGATGCAGAGGGTGCGCATGTCATCGTATAACATGTCCTTGGGGCCTCCAGATGCGGAGTAACACATCCATCTTCACCCTCTTATCCCTCTCTCACTTCAACTTGCTTTGGTCCCTCGGTTTTATTGAGTCTCGGTTACAGTTGGGTTAATCAGGATTCGTCTTCTGTGTCCTACCTCTCTGAGGACTCTTCCTGGCTCGACACATATTGAATGGAGGAACTGATGACTTTGTAGTTTGGTGCCATTAACCCCATCAATCCTTGGAGTCGGCTGTGACTTTTCTGAAGGAAAAAACTATGTTCGCAGAAATCTAAACCACGAAGAGCCGAATGGCAGCTGTGCATGGATATTTACACACTCAATTCCAATGGTTTTTTATTTATTTTACAAATAAAGGTCTATCTTGATCACATAAATTGTACAATTCACAATACAGGTCTCCGCCAGTATCATCTTCAGCTCTGTTGCAAACAGAAAAACAGTGGTGTAACCAACTAAGGTCAATTGGCTGAATCAGAATCTACAAGAGGCCTAGTAATACAGAAGAAAAATAAAAATATTGAAATGATTAGCCGCCATGCATACTAGCCATACATACCATAAAAACATTCTGATGTAGGTATCAACGTCAGAATCTATATATCTGGGTACGTAGCAAGTGCCGATGATAGCCTGTATACGTCCATTATTTATACAAATAATTTAGGCCTGTAGAAGGGACTAATGCTAGGGTACACGAGTAAGAAGTAATGTAAATTCATAATTAAAAGGTAGTATGCGTAGCCATTAATTAAAATTGCTTAACGTGGCAAAATGAGCGTCTGACAATAAAAAAATCAACTGACATAAAATATGTGGTAATAAAATCCATGCTTAAAATCCATGCTTAAAATCCACATAAACATGTAAAGAGTAACATTACGAAGCCACTAGCCTGTCAAAGTAAATAATACGTAACTGTGTACAAGGCAGAATAAAAGGTTTTAAAGTAACACCACGTCTATAAATCCAAACCTTTCAGCGTGACAAAACAGTTGAACGTAACCGCAAGTGCAAGACAATTAACAAGACAGTGACTATTAATTAAAATTTCGATAGTCGATGGGTTTCCACTTGTCTGCGTCAAACGGCGATTAGTACTCCCGACAAACAGGAGTAGTTTAAATGCTGAATGTGTCACCCATACATTCTTAATTTTTTACTCGGAATACCTTTTCGTGCAGATTCGTATACAGAAGATAATTCGTTTATTGATGTTACCGACTGCTGGTATTAAAATGCACAAAACGGCTACCGTCGTGAATAATATGTCCTGAACTACTGGTGCTCGCAACCAGGTCTTCCTTGTGAAGCCGCAATCATTGAGACGATCCGTCTTAAAGGCGTCAGAGGTTCTTGTGTTTGTGGATATCATCCTACTTTTTGTTTGCGACTACGAACCATTTGTGTTAATTACGGGAACTAAATTTACTATAACTACGAAATTTTCCACACATATACGTCACGAGATTTAGCTGGAAACCGAGCTTGCTGTGAGCTCTAAAGCAACAGATCCATGTGGCAAATGTTTGCGGAAGGGAAAGAGCAACACAAGCTATGTAGAGGAGGAAGGTTCAAAATGGTTCAAATGGCTCTGAGCACTCTATGGGACTTAACATCTGAGGTCATCAGTCCCCTAGAACTTAGAACTACTTAAACCTAACTAACCTAAGGACATCACACACATCCATGCCCAAGGCAGGATTCGAGCCTGCGACCGTAGCGGTCGCGCGGTTCCAGACTGTAGCGCCTAGAACCGCTCGGCCACCCCGGCCGGCAGAGGAGGAAGGATTTGCAGCACTGACAACAGGTTGCTGGTTGATTTAATTGTGTCGTTTATTTAGATCTAATTTTCATCGATCACCCAGAAAATAAAGACTGCGCGCCTCACACCGAACTATTCCACCTTGGCATGAAAACAGCTTTAATGACTTCTGGTATGAATTCTGCTAGTTATGTGTACACAGGTGTATAGAAAAGTATTACCTCCATATCTGTAATGTGAATAATCTTAAAATTTTTTAAATAAAACAAACGTTACTAACATTTTACATCTTTTTTCTTCATGTCCACATATGTATTTGTCAACATAGTCAGCCTGGCGACGAACATATTCCTTCCAACGAGAGTCCATTTTGTCGATACCGTCGCTGGTTGACAGAGCCACAGCCTCACATCTGCTTGTACCGCTTCATCACCTTCAAAGTGAATTCCTCGAAGGTGTTCTTTAAGTTTGGTAACAGATAAAAATAGGATGGGGCCAAGTCGGGACTATATGGAGGATGATCGATGACAGTGAACCCAAAGCGTCGGATTGTTGCACACGTCGCAGCGGTCGTGTGTGGTCTGGGATTGTCATGCTGAAGAAAGTGGTGCTCCATGTATGGACGAACTTTTCAAATTTGAAACTCGATTACAGCACGCTGATTTTCCCGTACTGTCATAGCTGCTTTCCACACTGTCATGTTACATGCCAAAATTCGAAGCCTTCAGCTGTAAAGGCCTGCAAATATGTAAACATGAAGAATAAAGACTTTGAATATTACTGAAGTATTTTATTCAAAAGGCTTTAAGAGTTTTCACATACCAATTCGGAAGCATTGCTATTCATACATGCCTTGGTACATGACTGGAAGTTATGGCGCTGGATATACATCCACGGATTATGTAGTTCCTGTAAGTTTTGAGATCATACTTTGCTAACTATGAGACTGATGTTATTTCCTGTGTCTTGCATACAGTTCAAATCCTGTGGATTTAGAGAGCAGAACATTACCTAGTCATCACAACAACGCTCCTCAAAATTCTATAGTTCGATGTTCCAGGCGGGATGTCCCCATGAAACCTGAAACCACAACTTCAAGCAACGATGCCACTTGTTGACCAATGGTAACGAGTGATTCTCTGTGAATTTACTGCTTCCTGCGACGAACGGTGTGCTGCGAAGTCCTTTTACTCGCCTTAGAATGGCGCTCCACTGCATGTTGCGTCCTCGATTGTTGCCTGTTGAGTTTTGCTGTGTGATCTAGCATCATTTACCCACCAACGAGCTATGTTAATGCCAACAGCACGTGAACATTTGATGAGCATCGTCTTTTCCTACGTGATGTTCCCAAAATACCGGCATATAAGATAATTCCCTCCTTCAAAGTCGCTTAATTCAGCACCTATCCGCATTCTCTGCAGGTACAGTCGGACAAATGTATCACCTGCTTCTGCTATATTTCTCTCGCGCAGCATCAGGCGCCTTTCTCGGAATATTATATTATCTCTTAGCAAAAAAGAGGTGGATTTGTACCCAGGTATTACACTGAAAGTTTTTGTATGACATGATACTGTTTGAAGTTTTCCAAACAGCTACAGCTGTATAAACAGCTTGATTCGATTATCGGACAGATGTGCTCCATCGTCTTCAGATCAAGCGAATTTGGTGGCCCAATACATCAACGTGAGCTGTTGCTCCTCATATCACTGTAGCACGATTCCAGCCTTCTGACGTGGACCGTTTTCCTCATGGGAAACGTCATCGTCGTCAGAGAAGACATCAAGGTGGTCTGCAATGATATTCCGTACTCCGCAGCTGTCATGATGACTTCGATTACTGCCACAGGTCCCCAGGAAACTTAGGTGAACATCCCCCACAGTAAAATACTATTCCCAACGGCCTGAGTCCGTCGCACTATGCATGTTTCGTACAGCCGTCCACCTGGATGACGGTGTACATGAACTCGACCGTCGACATGGTGTAACAAGAAACGCGATTCATCCGACCAGGCCACACGTTTCCTCTGATTCAAAGTCCAATCTGGATGACCCAGTACTCGCTGAAATCTTAACTTAGGATGTTGTTGGTTCAACATTAGAACAAGCAGCCCCATGTTCCGCTTATATAGTTACTGCGTCACGTGTGTGCAACGCATCCAATCTCGCGGTGGGTAGTGGTCATAACGTTTTGGCTCATCAGTGTCTATACAATGTGTGTGTATTTCCACTAGGCTGTTAGTGAAACAGCCATCTATTGCGCGTTTAACTGACTATATCAGAAAGTAAAAGAATTGTACTACTTTTACTGTGTATTGTGTGAATAGTAATTTATTTTTGATTTCTCTCCAGATTGGTGATGATTGTGTGCCATTCTGAATGACTGTTTTCAAATGAGTGGAGGATCAGAAATTGTACGAAGTGATTACTTTGTTCAAAGCTTCATTGAATTTCAAAAATAAGCTTTTTGAACAATTGAAAAATAAACCAGAATTCGAGTGTAAACAGCATATGAACAACTACTTAGAAATATTAGGCTCAGGTAGAGTCTCTGCTGTAGAATTTGCATTGTGCAGCTGTTAGATAGATGTAATGACACAGCACTTTTAGAGGATTTACTATGCAAGCACTCTGTTTCTGAAATAGGTAAACCTTTGGCGCCTACGTATAACTAAATGACGAATGTCCAGTGGTCTTCCTGCACAACTAATTAAATTTCACCATAAATTAATATCTATTTAACACTGCTGACAACGACCTCGTCTTTACAATTATTCACGAGACTCTTAACTAACTTTCATAAACACGTGGCTGTCTGCTGATAACTGCTCGTCAATGACTCTTTTAATCTTTACTAGACATTTCTTAGGTACTGCTAATTTCATGACCGTCGTCCAGTAACAATAGCGATGACTGAGCATTATTTCGTCTCTATGTGTAATTTTTTTATACCTGGAGAATGCAGTTAAGTTGGTTTTCAAGATTTAGATGAAAAATACATGGATGAGTGGAAATACACCTTCCCTTTTCGTACAACAGAAAACCTTCATTCGTTTACAGAATGTAGGCATGTGACTTGTAGTGATATTTATTGAACTGATCTGATCATGCCAAAAGTATAATGGTCTGAAGAAGTATAGTATGACTATCTGGTAATAGGCTGCTGATTGTGTTTTTACAAGCTGTTGAGAAATAAGAATTTTTAACATGTCCTTCAACTTACCAATGCATAAAAAAGGATTTTCGCTGCCACGAGAAGAAGTCTGCAGCGAAAAAACACCATAAAAATTACTGTTTATTCCACTATGCACTCCTGTATCTTCTACATTCAGGATTTATAATGTGTGACTTTCTTTAAGCATTTAGACCAGTTTTTGGTGAGACGATGATTAAACAAGGAAGAAATTGGAGAAAAGGTCTTTGGCGATTTTTTTTCCAAGCCCTCAAAGTCTTTTCTCTAGGAAAGGGACACTAGTTTACCATTATCATGTAGAGATTTTTTCAGGTTAGAACGATGCCTATTCGGCTGTAAAATTCTCCGTGTGTTGAATTATTGTTACTTAAAGTTTGGCTGCTATACTTAATTGTAGTGTTGGCAGAAGAGCCAACACTGTTTTTCTAGAGGAGGCCGAAATGCACGCGTTTAATTACACGCTGACTGGCGTGAGGTCTGGAACAGGACAATATCTTGAGAATTTCAAATAAAGTAAGAAGTTGATATAATACTTAACTTTAATCCACAATTGTAAAACATCTCTCGTTACGGTACATGCTTCATAATATTAATTATCAATGGGATACGGCGCCTTGCTAGGTCGTAGCAAATGTAGCTGAAGGCTATGCTAACTATCGTCTCGGCAAATGAGAGCGTATTTGTCAGTGAACCATGGCTATGAACGTCGGCTGTACAACTGGGGCGAGTGCCAGTACGTCTCTCTAGACCTGCCGTGTGGTGGCGCTCGGTCTGCTATCACTGACAGTGGCGACACGCGGGTCCGACGTATACTAATGGACCGCGGCCGATTTAAAGGCTACCACCTAGCAAGTGTGGTGTCTGGCGGTGACACCACATTAATATCTCATTCCAAACAACATAACTGCCTGTGAAATGGAAAATCCCTGAGTGAAAAGTGTCAATGGACAGCAAATCAGGTGTACAGTCGATGGTGGTGCAATGCATATATGTTAGGGTAGACCGATTCTTCTGTAAGAATTTCGCAGTCTACAGAAAAGAAACTGCAGCACAAAAGAGTAAGTAAAAAAGAATGATAGCAGAAGAAAGTACATAGTCTCTTCTTTGTCAGCTACGATGTGAAGGAGCCGCAAACTCGTAAGAGAGGAGAACACCTTCGTCCCAGTAGGATCTCAATTTCAGCAGAGTTAACTTGATCAGATGACGAGCGCAGGGGGACCGTCTTTTCCTCTCAGGGCTGAATCCTCGTTTAGTGGTCGAGAAATGTAATAACTCGGGAGCGAAGGGTCAAGAGAGGCAGGCACGCCAGACGGAGTCGCGCAGCTATCACGTTTGACGCTAGCAGCCTTGTGCACGGTTGCAAAAGTGTTTCTTGTGCGAACTGTACGGCTTTAGTTTAATGCAAAGCCGTATTAGAAGTAACTCTCGCGATTGATCCATTTACAGTCTATATGATGTGTACTATTTCAGTGGGGAAGCACGTCAGCTAAAAGCAATAATTTAAAACGAGTAAATAAAAAAAATGTAAATGTCGTGTGACTAGGCCTCCCGTCGGGTAAATCGTTCAACGGGTGTAAGTCTTTCGATTTGACGCCACTTCGGTGACTTGTGCGTCGATCGGGATGAAATGATGATGATTAGGACAACACAACATCCAGTCTCTGAGCGGAGAAAATCTATGACCCAACCGGGAATCGAACTCAGGCCCTTAGGATTGACATTCTGCCGCGCTGGCCACTCAGCAACCGGGGGCGGGCATACGAGTGACTAACAAAAGGCTTTTGATGTGCAAGGTAAGCATTATTGCGTATCACGACACGTGCCATGTACGGGTCAGATTACAAAGACAAAGCTGTTAGGTTAAGTTCCGAGAATTCCAATTAACAGCACACAACATTCGGAAAGCGCATTGTCATAAAGCTTTGAACTATACCAACGTGGTTGGCTAACTGCAGATTCGTAGATAGCGCATTCAATACGAAGCCGAAATTCGTCTGATAGTGCCGCTAGGCACAATAAACGTTGACTTTAAGCTATTCATATACGAATTCCGATCGAGGAATCTGCTAAACAATGCAGCCACGGTATCCCTTACAGTCCGTCTTCTGCCGTACTCGCGATGCAGAACTGCCCAAATGCGCTTTGCAGAACAAGAGAACGTTCCAGCGTTAATCATGTACTCGTGCATAGGAGTGAAATGAAAGGTCTACATTCCAGGAACATTGATAACAGAAATGAAGATCGTATTGGCATATAGAATCGATGAGCGAACACTGAACCAGAGAAACCGATCGGTGCCGATACCGAATTTTAAAGCTGATTGCAACAGTATACTCGTATTTGCTGCTCCGTTATGTCATTTTCTCTTCCACTTGCTGTAGAAAAAATCTTATTTGTTCGATTGTTTAGTAAGGTGATCTTTTTGATATATGAAGGGAGGTGCTACATGCCACAATGCGAGACCAAAAAACTAGTTTTCATGTGTATTAGAGACCATTTCCGGAGGTCTTCCGATTAAGGCGACATTAAATCTTTCCAAATCAGTAGTGTGGAGAGTAATTAATCCGTGCAGTATTACTGAACTCTTGTTTTTTCTTGTTTATTTAAAGAACTAAACGTCGTCTTGACGTCGACACAGCTTGATACAATGTAATCCGGATCGCTGAACAGTGACGAAGATTGTCACGCACTTCTGGACAGCAAATGCGATCTGAGTCATTTCAGCAGTTCCAAAACCCTTTTTCTTTTCATGAAATTCGATACGAGATGCGCATTATCCACAGACAAGTAGCAAACTTCAAACTTCTAATTGCAAACAAGAACTCCATAGTATGAGGGCTATTCGGAAAGTAAGGAACGATAGGTCGCGAAAAGGAAACCACAGTGAAAATCAAAACTGTTTTATTTGCAACAGTTAGCTACAACTTCTAGCTACTTATCTCCATAGTCGCCCATATGACTTAGACGTTTGTCGTAGTGTTGTACCAACTTTCCAATACCCTCGTAATAGAAGGCAGCCGCCAGTGTTTTCCACCAATTCTCTACGCTGGCCTGCAGCTAGTTGTCTGTGTCAAAATGTTGTCTTCGTAGCCAGCGGTTCAAGTGAGCAGAGACGAAACTCAGAGGGAGACAATTACGGGCTGTATTGTGGGTAATGAAACATTTCCAACTGAAAACGATGCAGAAACATCTTCATTGCCCCTGCAGAATGCGGCTGAGAATTGTCTCGAAGAAGGAAACGCATGTCAGTTCTGTAATGGTGGCTGCATAGCTTCAGGCGACATTTCTCACCAGGCCTTCGTACTTGGCGAGAGACACTATTGTTCTAGGTATTTTTATGTGCTCCCTGTGTGCTTAGAATTAAAAAGAAAGACGTAACGCGATCGACTGGTATACTAGAAACACTGCCCAACACACCTGTGCAAAACTTCATCGGAATTTCGCTGTGGTTTCGATTTCGCGACCAATGGTTCTTTATTTTTCGAACAACTCTCGTACTATTGTAAAGTGCATTTGACATAATTTAATATGCACTAAAATGACCGAAATAAAGAACCATGATGACTTTTAAAAGTCGGTCTGCTTACTTTTAAACATGGAGGTGACAATGTGGGTCATGGTTTTCATGTATTCATGATTTATGTGTAAATTTTGACAGATATTATTCAACCTATGACAATTATCAATCCAAATAAGAATGACTTTAACATCAGATACAATGCTGTCATAGTTCTCATTGACGAGACTAGGAGTGACAAAGTTGCTGATACTCTTAAGCATCCATTTCCTGCGAGTCTCTAGACTTGGCCATTACTGAGCAGTAATAACCGATTTTCAAGCAAGGAAAGACGTGAAAATGTGTTCTGCCTTATCTGCTAATGGATTTACCTGCATAACATTCCTACAAAAACAATTCATTATAGCAAAAGTGTATTCACCGACGTTTCGTAGCTGCACAACAAGCTAGAGATAATGAAATGCTGTGTTAATAACGTTAATTCACATGCCTCTATCACTTGTGTTTTTGTTAAGCCACAGATTTCCATTTTGCTTTTGTCTGGTAAGCATGCGAATGAATTCGGAAAGAATTAGGGAAGATTAAGGTATAACGTTTCGTCAATAACGAAATCATCAGAAACGGAGCACAAGCTCCCATTGGTGAAAGTTTTGGAAGGAAATCAGCCATGCCCTTTCAAAGGTTCCAATCCGGCATGCTGTTGACACAAATCTGTGAGTGGTCATACGCAATTTCTTCTTTGGCTGCTTTGTAGTAATTTCAAGTCTCAGTGACTAGCATTGAAAGACATCTAAATTTGCAACTACTTGTAGCCAGTTCTCTTTACATGTGAGTCACCGTTTTCCCTATAGTATGATTTTCGGGATATCCAGATTTAGAGTGAACAGAATTGATCCAGTATTTCTGAAAGACAACTGAACGGAAGTGCTTGTGTGCTACACTGAGTTGACGCTAGTTTTGAAACACTTGTAGGTCGGAAGGAAGAGGTGTGTGAAAGTGGCGAAGTTATTGGCTGAACAACCATTCCTGTGGCATACTTAGACCTCTACACTAGTGTAAAACTTAATGCCATTTAAACCATTTAAAGAAATAATGATGGACGTTTGAATCCAAACCTCGTTCAGTGGGATTCTAGTGTCTTGACACCTCCACAGACACCTGCAGAACCAATAACGCTGTCAGCACAGATAAAGTTATAGCTGAAATGGATATGGATGAAGAAGGCGCGGTTGTGGTCTGTTCCAGGAATCATTGCACCCTTCGTCAGAAGTTAAAGCCGAATTCAAAAAAATATAAATCTGTTTGTTAGTTGTACACTGAAATGTGACCTAACCGTTTTTCACTGAAAGCAACAGAATGAGGCATGTGCAATTTCAATATTTTGCCAGTCATTGTGTTCACTGCGGATACCCACGTGGTACCGGAATAACGCAGAAAATTTCTACGCTGACTATATAGTTAAGTTCAGAATCCCGATGAAAAATCGGCGTGATTTGCATGGCGGTGTTAGGCAGTGTAATCACTTGGAGGGAATTTAGTGTTTACGACGAAAGTATCTGGATCATAGCGGCCGAGACATGACAGGAAGGCAACGTCCTAGTTAAGAACATCATGTTCTATAGTGCAAACCTTTTTAATAGTGTCTGATTTAGGGAGCTATTAAAGTTTAGGTAATTAAATATTTATTGAGTAATTTTTCTTGTACCCACCAGCTTAGCCGAGAGCGCTAATGCGCTTCTTCCTGGTCGCGGGTAGGTGCGCCGGCCCTGGATCGATTCCGCCCGTCAGATTACCGACAAGGGCCGGTGTGCTGGCGGCCAGCCTGGATGGGGTTTTTCGGCTGTTTTCCACATACCGGTAGGTGAATTCCGGGCTGGTCTCCACGTCCCGCTTCAGTTACACGACTTGCAGACGTCTGAACACGTTCGCACTATTCCATGGATTACACTAGTCGCAGACAGCTGGGGTCCACTAATTCTGTCTCGGGGTGTACGGGGTGGCGACATGAAGGGCATCCGGCCACCCTCTGACACTCATAATGCCAAATCAATAGCAACAAGGTCGACCCCACGTTGATGTGGCTTATAAGGCGCTTGTTCATCTATATGGGATCCCTATCAGGCAGGACTGATAGAGGAGATAGAGAAGACCCAAAGAAGAGCGCCGCGTTTCGTCACGGGATCGTTTACCTGGCGAGAGAGCGTTACGGAGATGCTAAACAAACTCCACTGGCAGACGTTACAAGAGATACGTTGTGCATCATGGAGAGATTTACTAATGAAATTTCGGGACAGTGCTTTTCAGGAGGAGTCAGACCACATATTACTTCCCCTCACATACATCTCGCGTATTGACCACGAGGAGAAAATTCGAGAAATTAGAGCCAATACGGAGGCTTACCGACGATCATTCTTCCCTCGCACTGTTCGTGAATGAAACAGGGTTGGAGAGATCAGATAGTGGTACCGAAGGTACCTTCCGCCACACACCATTAGGTGGCTTGCAGAGTATGATGTAGATGAAGTGAGACAAAGGCACTGGGAAATGATGAGTAATTTTTCTTATATTTAAGCTCACACTCATATAAAACTTCTAAAAAGATATCATCGTCACGTTTGACTACTAAAATACTTTATTTATGATATCCACAATGGCAGTTGCGGCTTTTACTCATTTTCAAGTGGAACACAGAGAAAATTAGCGGCTTCAGCACGTCAGATACTTTCGCTCTTGGAAATGAAAACTGATACAATGGAAATGATGGAAAATAACGACATTTTACATATTGTGCATATACAGCATAGTAGGAAGAATGCATGACTCAATTTGATGGTGATTTGGGGGCGTTCTAGGTGCGAAATTTAGTACACAATGTTTCTCGTTTGACGGCAAAAACAGCTCCAATTCGGCTTTATATCGAGTCGACCTTAACTTGGTTTAAATATTCGGTACGTCGTTCTATGCTGCTACAACTCTGTCAGAGTTCACTAAACGCCCTGGCTTCCACGTGGTGGCTTGCCAGCCCCTATGCAACCCATGGCAAATTGTTTTCGTCGTTGAGGGTTATGAAGAGTGCACTGGCCACGCCAACAGCCGAAACTCTACATCGAGGTAGGTCACGAAAGCCCAGGCAACATGTGGTTTTGCGTTACTCTGTTGAAATATGTCATGGAGGCAGTGTACAACTCCAGGCCTTAAAACGGCCTAAATGTAACTGCTGGTGTCAAATTACCAGCCACGCGAATCAGAAGCGATCGTATTGGGTACCCAATGGCACCTCATGCCATTAAATAAGGTGCTGATTATGTATGACGATAGCGAACGCAATCTGGCAACGGTCGTTCTCCTCGAAATCGCTACACGTGAATACATCCATCGTGATGCACGCAGAGTTGTGAATCGTTCAAACGACGCGTTGGCACTCTTGTGTCCGGCGCTGTAGCTGCGGCGCACTATTCTCGACGCGCCTGTCTCTGCTGCCACGTCGAAGGATGCCACAACAAAAGTCGCCAAGCTGATAGTCTGTGGTGCTCCAGATGTCGTCACACTATCGATGTGCGTGCTTGCCTTCCTTTGGCCAAGTCCATTTCCCGACAGAAGGGTCGTGAGGGGACTGTAGAATCCTCTAAGTCCAACTGAACAATATGTTTGTCCTCTTAGGCACTCGTCGCGTGGGGCCGTTGAAATCGTGTACTGTCCTGTTGTCGGTTAGCACACTCGACTCGCATTCGAGAGAACGATGGTTCTATCCCGCATCTGGCCATTCAGATTTAGGTATTCCATGATTTTCCTAAATCACTCCAGGCAAATGCCGAGATGGATGCGGCCAGTTTCCTTCCCCATTGTGTATTCTGTGTTGTGTATTAAACTCGGGACCTAGAAACGACAGAGAGGCTTCGTCCCGCCGTAGAGTTTACAAACCTACAACAGGCCACAGCAGTGCACCACCGCCACCCCACACCGAACCCAGAGTTGTTTCCTTTACTATACTTGACACAATCCGAGCTTGTGCTCTGTCGCTAATGACGTCGAGGTCGACGGGACGTTAAACCTAATCTTCCTTCCTTCCTTCCACTGTGCTGATTATGAGCCTCTTGAATGCGCCGATTCCATATTCGCATGACAGCCGTAATACCCCGACCCAAACGAGCAGTAATATTGTGGACAGATAAATTACAGTGTCGACAGGCCCCGATGCTGTCGCTGTAGAATTCCAACACGAGCTTCTACACGAAGCATAGGGTTTTCTTCTCACAAAGCATCATCATTGAAATGCGGTTTGCGAAAGAGAAACCTGTTGCGAAAGCTTTTCTTATATGCAGAATGTAATACCTCGTTTCTGTGGAAGCATTGAAGTGACGAGCATTTGCATGTCCAAGTATGTAGTACTTCATGCCAGTTCGATGCTTGTTGCATGCTGTCTTCATTGTGGTGCGATTTTGATGGCTTGCAGTGTATACAGGGTGGTCAGGAACTGTCTAGGAAGCTTGTATGGATTTTGAAGGGTACGTTGTACTGAGAAATAATTAGTCATTAAAAATTCGATACGTGACGTCGTTTCCCAGTTAATTAGGGTTGAAGTTAGCCAATCAGACCGTTGCGCGCGCAAATTCAAGTAGCCTGCCAGATATGGTTAGTGTCAGTTAGTCTCATAGCGGAGATGATAGGGCGAGAGACTGCTCAGTCTTTGGCTCGAGTTCGATCCTTGCTACCGTCCCATGTCCAGGTTTTGTATCACTATCTTGTTCAGTTTTAGGAAACCAAACGAAGAACACGTTTGGCGACACTGTCTCTGGTGGGCCGCTTGAATTTGCGCGCTCAACCGCTTGATTGGCTAACTTCAACGCTAATTAACTTGGAAACGGCGCAACATATAGAATTGCTTTCTTAAAAATAATTTCTCAACACAGCCTACCCTACAACACCCTTGCAAGCTACTCAGACTCTTTCTGACGTCCCTACGTACAACGTGATTCAGCTGCCCCTACTTATCGGTTTTATGCAACTCGCAACACCTGCAAGTACCGTGTGCAAGATTTTCATATTCTCTCCCTTGCTACATGCAAACTATTAGTCCTACAGAAAAATAAATAGAACTTTTTTGTAGCAAATTTAATGTAGTTGAATTTTGTACTGGGATACATTTTCGCAAGAGGCAGTAGTTTTCGAATTATTAAAAAAAAAAAAAAAAGTACAGAAGTGACCTTCAAATGCGTGTTACTTGAATAACGCAAGAATCGTGGCCTCCAGCGATAACGTATGCCAGTACAAAATGTAACTGCCTTAAATTTTCTACAAAAATGTCCCGCTGATTTTTTCTGTAGGACCAATAGTTTCCACGTAGCGAGCGAGAGAAGAGGAACTCGCGCATGGGATATTAAGGCGTAGCGGGTTGCATATAGCCACTCGGTAGTTGCTGCTAAATCACCCTCTAAGTCACCATCACGTGGTCCATCTCCGCTGACTGAATTAAAAAAATAAGTAGCAGCGTGTGTACAAATGACACCAACGTGTTGTTTATCTTCTCTGTTTGGTAGCAACTATCATTTTTTAATTTTGACATGGGTTGAAGCACGAAATTTTCGCTGTGTTTCACTTGAGAAAGGCTCAATTCCGAAATTTATCTTGTGTATTTCATAAGTTAATAATTTTACAGTCAAAGGTGATGATGCTCTCTTCTGTTAGTTATGCTCTACGAGATTTTGTTGCTAGACTTATATTTTTGACTTAACCTGTTCATAACAACTGTACGCATTTCATAGGAGAAAAATGAGGACATATCTATCTGGCTCAATAAATAAATATCTGGAACATACTTTGTGATGCAGATAAGGAAATGTATTTAACACGATACCCTTAGTATATCTCGCAGGCCAGCCCTCACCAAACGCCAACACTAGAACAAGCGGCCGCTAACACGACCAATAACTCGCAGGCCGACATGACCAACATTACGACAACATTCCAGAGAATAATGGAAACATTATTCCCCGGACGCACGACCACCGAAATAGTCACGAAGATTATGGGGTGTGTCTCACAACTCTTCATGCAGTTCATGTCGGGTACGCTCAACTGGACTAGCTTCCAAGCCACTATCACACCGCTTTTCACACTACTACATGGATAATACACCACACCAGCCCCGAAACGCAGACTTAAACACAATCACACAGATCCTGTTTTGGAATGCCAACGGGATCGCAAGCAAAAAAGCCAAGATGGCCGCGTTCATGGAGCGAAAGGGTATCCGAATCGCTCTTGTGAACGAAACACTGCTTACGCCTCGCAAACAACTAAACTTCCCAGGTTATTGCGTCTATCGTACCGACCGAGCGGATGGCAGGAGGGGAGGCGGCACGGCAATCATCATACACAGAGACATAGACCACACGAACATCGAGCTCCCAGCACTTGAAAGACTAGAGGCTACGGCCGTCAGGGTCAAGTTCAACGGAGCCAACACCACACTGGTATCGCTATACTATCCTCCTAAAAACATAGTAACACGCGATATCAGCACAGTACTCAACATAGCACCGCGGGTAATAGCCGCTGGAGACCTCAACGCAAAACACCCTGATTGGAACTCACGAATACGAACCTCCAACGGCAAGAAACTGTACGAACACGCGCTAGGCCGAAACTACATTATACTTGGACCGGACGTTCCCACGTTCGTGCCTACACAGGCCCGACATAGGCCAGACGTGTTAGACATAGCCATCATAAAGGGCATCACATGTACACTCAACCTAACGGTTGAAAACGATCTGGACTCAGACCACATGCCTGTAATACTGCACATGGAAGAGACACTGCAGGACATCGAACCACGCAGGATGCTTAACTACAAGCGTGCGAATTGGACACTGTTCAAGGAAACGCTTGATAGTCGCATTCCTGACACCCACGAAATTAACAAAACACAGCAAATCGATGAGGCTGTGGAGGCTCTCACAACTGCCGTCCAAGACGCAATGACTGACGCCATTCCATTTACAACACCAAGACAACACTCGACGCCCTGCCCCAGGGAATCCTGGGCCTTATCTCAACGAGGAACCGCCTCAGGAGATACTGGCAGCGTACCAGGCGCCCGTTCTATAAACTGCACGTCAACAGACTCCAGGGCATAATACGGAATAAAATTCAAACATTCAGAAACGAACAATGGGGACAGAAACTCGCTGGGCTGGATACCACACGTCCTGGCGTGTGGCAGCTGGCCAGACACTTCACCAGGGAGAAACATTACATTCCCACGTTACAAGGAACAGACGGCCCAGCCTACTCCGCGACGGAGAAGGCAGAGCTTATGGCCACAACACTTGCAGCGTCTTTCATGCCAAATCTGGTTCCTTCAGACACAGCATTCACACTTGAAACGGACCAGGAGGTTACACGACTTGTAGCCCAGCC
This sequence comes from Schistocerca americana, assembly GCF_021461395.2. Lineage (NCBI taxonomy): Eukaryota > Metazoa > Arthropoda > Insecta > Orthoptera > Acrididae > Schistocerca > Schistocerca americana. Next base: position 570,189,298 of record NC_060130.1, read on the forward strand.
CTCGCGCAACGAAATAAGACGTACTAGCACAAATGAAGTCACATGTGCTATCAAGCACACCAACGCTAGAAAAGCCCCTGGGCCTGATGGCATTCAAAACCGTGTCCTCCAGGAGTTCACGGATAAAGCCGTAGAATACCTCACACACTTAACGAATGCCATCCTGACACACCAACACTTCCCTGACTTTTGGAAGGCGGCCAAGGTCCTGATGTTCAGGAAGCCAGGGAAAGACCATCCCTCCCACAAAATTACCGACCTATCATCCTGCTGTGCTCGCTCAGCAAGATTGTTGGGAAGGTAATACTAAAACGTATCACTAGGCACTGCATCGCCAACGACACCCTAAGACCGGAGCAATTCGGCTTTAGGAATCACCACTCGACAACACAACTCCTCCGCGTAGTCGAACATATAACGCACGGCTACAACATGAACAAAGCCACAGGGGCCGTGTTCCTAGACATCGAAAAGGCTTTCGATCGTCTCTGGCACAACGAACTCATACGCAAACTAAGCGATGCTGGTTTCCCGGACGGACTCGTACGTCTCATACACTCATATCTCACGAACAGATGTTTCAACACTAACGTGCAGGATAAACAATCAACACAACACGGTATCCAAGTTGGAGTACCCCAAGAAAGCATCCTAGGGCCCATCTTGTTTAACCTGTACATTAATGACTTCCCAGCGACACGAAACACGACGTTAGCCGTCTACGCGGATGACACAGCCATCCTCGCACAAAACTGGAAACCGTCGAACATCAACTCACGAATACAGACAGCACTCAGAACAGCTGAGCCTTGGCTGGAGCGATGGCGTATTAAAGTAAACGTCGACAAGTGCGAAGCAGTTCTGTTCACACGCAGACCGAAACTACTGCGCAAACACCAACACTGTAGACCGATAACACTACATACACGCCCAATACGTTTCCGAGAGAAAGTCAGATACCTTGGTGTCTGGCTGGACCGGAAACTTACATGGGGGGACCACATCGAACACGTTGCCAACCGAGCGCACGCGAGGCTCAAACAGCTCTACCCAATGCTCAACAGGGAAAGCGCACTGAATAGGAGAGTGTCGAGGTCCTTATACATGACACTGATTAGACCTCTGATGACGTACGCAGCTCCCGTCTGGGGATATGCAGCTCCCACACGACTGCGCCGCCTGCAGATCATACAGAACAAGGTGCTACGAATCATCAGCAATGCTCCACGCTACACACGCACCGTGGATCTTCACCATGAATACCGCCTTGATACCCTCAAGGGAGTATTCAAGAAACACGCCACACGACTATACAGGAACTCGAGACACTCGAACAATCCTTTCATCCTCACTCTGGGAAACTACGATCACAACCACAGGTGGAAACACAAGCGGCCAAAGACACTGCTAGCTAGGGCATAACCACCTATGGTAAACTAACATACCCAAACAGCGACAAACGCCGGTAAGCCCCTGCATATCAGCAACACTGTCTGGTAACTACCAGCTGCTATTAGAGCCGACCAACAGGCCACAGCAGGGACACCGACGAGCTCGCCCACAGACGCACGAACAATCTGCCAACACTCCCTCACACTGTGCCTCCGGTATATGACCTATCGGACACAAGACCGATAACAAACTTAACTGTTGCAGGTTGCAGGACGCTGAACGAGGACTCTGTACCAGCACCCAGCGCCAGCCGCCGAGCAGCACAAACGCACAACGTCAAGGTATCGACATGCATGATACCCATTACTAATAAAGCCTATCCTTGCACAACCTATCGCAGGCAGCAAGACAACCGCTACTGCTCTTGCCGCCCGACCTAACTTTCGCAGAGGTTTTTTTCCCTTGGCTCTTGCTTTGGCACTTTTTTTCCTCTGCCCTTCAAACGGCTACCCTTCGTCAGATTTCGACCAATCTATCTCCAGATGAGCGCGTATTAATGATTAATCCTAACCAGACGTACGCAAACATCGCAGTACCCACATCCTGCGACACCTCACTTTAGTGAATACTAACCCTTATGCAGAGATGGCAGTACACCTTTTGTGTTGGCCATCATGCCGGTGTGGGCGTGGAGGGGCTCCACCTCTATCAAAAAAAATATATCTTTTGTTGGTTTCTTAAATCATTAACAAAGTTTTCTCATAACTTTATTCTGCCTTTGAAAATGAGTCACAATCAAAACAGTCAGAAGGTAAATTAGCTATGTTATAGTGCTACGTTTTTCAGCAAGTTAGGAGAACAGTTCTGGACTGTTAGCTGAACAAGTGCCGCTCTTTCATGATTTATACACACGAATTAATTGATACGTGCTTCGCTACGCTTGCTATTTCTGCTGGCCGGCTAGGTGCCGGAGCGGCCCTCAGGTGCTAACGCATGGCCCCGGTACGGCAGCGCGGACGAGCTGCGTTATGTATGCCTCTCGTGAATAAAGAAGCATCCTTCCGCGTTGCGAGCGCAGTTTTCCTCTCTCTCGTCCATCGATTCTCTGATTACCGATTGCCAGTTTGGCCCTGCGCTGCCAAACTGGCTGCTCCACACTTCAGCGTTCCAGAGTTCTCTTTCCAGGTTTCATTTTTTCCTCTGGCATTTTTTTTTTGCGTCACTACGCCTACCGATGGTCTTGGTTGTGTAATGGCCTCGATATGCATTAAACATTATTTGCTTCACATTCGAGGAAAGAACTACATGAAATAAAAGCTGTTTCTTGGTTATAAACGAACATATTAAAAATGTAAGGACCGGCGACATTGCTTCTGAAATATTATCGCCTTCGAACGTACTGGTTGATGGTTCAAAAATGGTTCAAATGGCTCTGAGCACTAGGGGACTTAACTTCTGAGGTCAGCAGTCCCCTATGACATAGAACTACTTAAACCTAACTAACCTAAGGACATCACACACATCCATGCCCGGGGCAGGATTCGAACCTTTGGTTGATGGAAGTGGTGTTGCAAAGATGATTGTGGTCTGACAACCTACCCCACTGCTAACCTCCGTGTACTCGGAACAGCGTTGCAGCAACGTAAAGGGGTTGGATTGGAATCCCGTCTCGGGTGCGGATGAAAGTTTAGATGAGTTGTTATTAAGCTTATCGACAACTACAGACTGTCGATTTGGCTCGGTGTGGATGGTATAGAACTAGTAGCAGACGGGAGTTGATCTTCACCGCAAAAGAAAGTCATTACAGTGACATGGGCGATACAGCAGACCCTACCGCTGTCGTTTTATGCAACCCGCAACTTTATATTTGGCCTTCAAAAACCATGCGCGAGATTTTCGTATTCTCTAGCTCGCCAAGCGGAAACTGCTAGTCCTACAGAAAAAATGAACGGAAACTTTTCGTAGAAATTTTAATGTAGTTAAATTTTGTAGTGGGATACGTTTCCGCTGGAGCCGACGTTTTCGAGTTATTCAAGAAAAAGGTACAAAAATTACCTCCAAACGCACCTCCCCCCACACTCATCCCTCACTAGTCAGGATTTCTGGTATGTTGTTGATGACACTACCTCCTACCACTGCACAAAAATTTCAGACTGCACGAATTATTTCCCACATTCGATCCCTTTTGGTCTTCATTGACTGGCCTTATTACGCCACTAGCTTGGTGAGCAGTTACAAACTGTAAAACGGACGCTTGTGTAAATTTTACCCAACAGTTTTGTGAATTTTAACTGCATAAAGTAAACGATTACACCATTTACTAAATGACACAATCCATACCCCATCAGCTGCACTAAAAAAGTTTTACTTACCAAAACTGGTTTTGGTCTACAGCAATGACATGATTATCAGACAACACGACACGATCTGAAATATGTCCTATAACATAGTACACAATTTGTTATGTATTTTACTAGGCAGATCTTAGGCAGTGAGAATGCTTCGTAACGTTTGACATAAATGTGTACTGTATTTGTAGCATTAAATTGATGAACTTAGTTTGTTTATTAATACAGTAAGTCGCGGACATCACATTAAAAATGATGTGTATGGCTCTATAAGTCGTACCCCCAGAAGTAACGAAGAGCTGTAGAACAACATTTAGTTGGCCGAAAAATGATTCCTTTTCTGTTAAAATGAGTGTGCCTGATTGGCTTTGTTTCCTTTTTCTTAATTCTGCCTTCTAAATAACACATTTTACATGCGTTCAATCCAAATGAATGCTTATTTTTCCCGTATACTTTAAACACAACATAATCTCCTGGGTTGAGAACAGTGCCAGATGGTTCCTCATTTCTGTCAAATTCTTGGTCTGCTTATGGAGAAACATTGACGGTTACGGTTTCTATTCACCCCACAAATCCCGAAAACACAATTCTACATTATCAGTTAGCCGAAAACCAAGTTATATTAAAGTATGCTTTAAAACAGAACTTTTCGTTAGTTAAGTGGGATCGCAAATTTGTTTATCATGTAATTAAATTAAAACAAGAGAGTTTTGGTTTTTACCAAATCAGTTAACAAGAGACAGAACTGATCTCCCACAAAACAGGTCAGAACGTTGTTGCATAAGCAACGAAAAAAGCATACCAATTTTAAAAGAACGCAACATCCACAAGATAGGTGAAGTTTTACATAAGTTCGAAACTGAGCACGGATTTCGGAGCGAGATGCGTTTAATAGTTTCCTCTACGAAAGTCTTTAGCCGAAATCTGGCAACAAGTTCAAAAAAGTTAGTATATAAACTACACCAGCAGCGAGACACAATCAATACCTTCATTGCGCAACAGCGATTGTAATGTTATCGGTGACAGCGCCTGTAAAGCGAAATTACTAAATACCGTTTCCTGAAATTTCTTCACCAAAAGAAGACGAAGTAAATTTCCATAATTAGAATCACAAATTGCTGCCAACACGATTGACTTAGAAGAAGATATCCTCGGTGTAGTGAAGCAACTCAAATCACTTACTAAAAGTATTTCTTACGGTCCAAATTGTGCACCAATTCTTCTCAAAATATGGTGATATAACAGCTCCATACCCGGCAATAATGTAAAACTGCTCGCTCAACGAAAGGTCCGTATCTTAAGACTGAAAAGTTGCACAAGGTTGTACAAGTACTCAAGAAAGGAAATACAAGCAATAAACTAAATTAAATACCGATATTACTGACGTCGAATGGCAGTAGGATTTTGAAAAGTATATTGTGAAGAGTATTGAAATGATGGATGGCGTTAGAAGAGGACGATCATAGAAAGAGATGAAGGAAGATACTGACACGATGGAGAGGCTCCAGTTGAAAGCTCTCATCAGACAATTTCAAAATAAAAGGAAGAGGACTGTGGTCGAATATTATGAACTACCTCGAAGAAAACGAAGTCTTGACACACACAGTCAGCACGGATTCAGAAAATAGTGTTCTTGTGCAATGCAACATGCTCTTTACTCTCATGCAGTAATGAGTACTACCGTCAGGGGATCTCAAATTGGTTCCATATTTCTGGGATATTCAGTAGGCTTCTGACACCCTTACTCACAAGAGACTTCTACACAAATTGCTTGCCTTTGGAGTATCGTCTCTGTTGTAGGACTGGATTTGTGAATTCATAGTAATTGACAGAAAGTGATCGAGTGAAACAGGAGTAATATCTGGCGTTCTCTAAGTAAGTGTCATATGTCCTCTGCCGTTCCTAATCTACATAAATGATTTAGGAAACAATCTTAGCAACCCTCTTAGATTGTTTGCAGATGATGTCATTTACCGTCTAGTAAAGTCATCAGAAGACCAAAACCACTTGTAAAAAGATTTAGACACTGTATCTGTATGGTGCGAAAAGCAGAAATTGACTCCAAATAATGAAAAGCGTGATGTCATTCACGTGAGTTCTAAAACGAACTTGTGTTGCACGATAAATCACACAAATCTAAAGGCTGTCAGTTCAATTAAATACCTGGGGACAACAATTACGAACAACTTAAACTGGAACGATAACATTGAAAATGTAGTGGGGAAGGCGAACCAAAGACTGCATTTTATTAGCTGAACACTTAAAGGATGCAAGAAATCCACTAAAGGGACTAACCTACAACACGCTTGCTAGAGTACTGTTGTGCGGTATGGGATCCCTACACCGAGCGAGCTGGCGCAGTGGGTAGCACAATAGACTCGCATTCTGGAGGACGACGGTTCAAACCAGCGTACGTCGCTCCTGATTTAGGTTTTCCATGATTCTCCTAAATCACTTAAGGCAAATGCTGGGTTGGTTCCTTTGAAAGGACACGGCTGATCTCCTTCCCCATCCTTCCCTTTTCCGAGCTTGTGCTCCGTCTTCAGTTGTCTTGTTGACGGGACGTTAAACATTAATCTCCTCCTTCCTGGGATCCATAAGGACATCGGAGAAGTTTTTTTTTTTTTTCGCAAATTGTTCGAGAGGGAAACGGCAGAGAAATAGTGTGAAAGTGGTTCGATGAACACTCTGCCAGGCACTTAAATGTGAATTTCAGAGTAGTGATGTAGATACTTACAAATACAGTTTGAGGCAAGCAAATTCAGCACAACAGCACAACAATCGATGTTTGTCATAGAATGAATAAAACATAAACTGTCAGAGTCGCAAACTTTGAAATTCGTAATTCCCTGATCGATTGGTTCAGTCCCAACCCAGACAGACAAATCTGGAATGATATTCCCATTTGTCTTCCACCATGACAGCACAGAACTTTTTCTGAAGTTTATTTTCTGTTCATCGAATTGTTTTTATTCACAGTTTTTTGCGATAGTGATCGAAACATTCGCACACCTATTTAACAGTGAGTCCACGTATAGAAATGCAGTGAATTATAACGTGAAGTAGTGTCTTCCGCGTGGCGAAACGTAGGCACACAGATCTCTCGTCTGAATTATAGGATAGAGTAGTATCTATTCAATCTGTAGCATGAAATATTCAGTCCTATCATCCTTTGTTGCATTATAAATAGTTTATTGGTTTGCTGGAAGTTGTATCTTGGAAACAAGTAGTTTAATAGCTTTTTTCAGAATTTCAGTTCAGATTACATATACTGAGGATCCATGTCGTCTTTGTGATTTGTCTGTACAATTTCGAGAAAAATACATCGAATATTTGTAATAGTCCTGTTAATTATCTCGCCCAACCCAATTTACTCCCTTATTATTGAACATAAGATAGTGCCATGCTGGTATACCGCCATCTTGTACACACCTTTTACTACAGCTTTTCTGCAGTTGGTCTGCAAACAGTCAAATAATTCAATGCTGCTACTTCAGTCCATTAATAAAATAAGGGGCGTTCAGTAAGTAATGCAACACATTTTCCTTCTCGACCAATTTTGGTTTAAAAAATGAAGAATTTGTTGTGGGACAACAATAGTTTCGTGAAACTTCCTGGCAGATTAAAACTGTGTGCCGGACCGAGACTCGAACTCGGGACTAAGTGCTCTACCACCTGAGCTACCCAAGCACGACTCACACCCCGTCTTCACACCTTTATTTCAGCGCGTACATTGTCTCCTACCTTCCGAACTTCACAGAAGCTCTCCTGCGAAACTTGCAGAACTAGCACTCCTGAAAGAAAGGATAATGTGAAGCCTGGGGGATGTTTCCAGAATGAGATTTTCACTCTGCAGCGGAGTGAGCTCTAATACACAACTCCCTCGCAGATTAAAACTATATGCTGGACCGAGACATCACAGATATTCATAGGCACTTGTAGAATGTCTAAGGAGACATGGTGAGCCGTTGGGCGAGGCATCTGTCATCATCGCACCAAGGTCGCGCCTGCCTGTCCAATCTCCCGCTTGTCAGCCGCTCGCTTACTGCTGTCACTTCTGCAGTGTTGGAACGTCCGGACTGTCTTATTCGGCGTAATCAATGGTTCACAATCAGACACTTCGCTGCTCAACTGGAGAGGTCTCTATTGGTGGTGCTGACACACTTGTCCACCAGCTGCGTTACTCAAAAGTGTGTCCGCTGGGTTCCTCGGCGCCTATGCACCTTCCGATTTCCATGTGTTTATCCCAATGAAGGATGCACTCCACGGGAAGCAGGAAGTGGACGATAAGGAGGTTATTGACGCAGCAAGACGTTGTCTCCGCCATAGACGAGTAGACTGGTACCATAAGGCCATCGCATTGAAAAATAGGATTTTGTAGCCTAAAACGTCAGGAAAAATATGATCCATTGAAACCTTGAATAAAACCAATCTGATTTCAGAAGCAAAATGTGTTGTATTACGTATTGAACCCCTTTCGTAAATATCTCGTTCTTTTGCATGAATAAAAAAAAAATGTCGTGTGACTAGGACCGTTCGCCTGGTGCAAGTCTTTCGATTTGACGCCACTTCGGCGACTTGCGCGTCGATGGGGATGAAATGATGATGATTAGGACAACACAACACCCAGTCCCTGAGCGGAGAAAATCTCCGACCCACACGGGAATCGAACCCGGGCCCTTAGGATTGACATTCTGTCACGCTGACCGCTCAGCTACCGGGGGAGGACTTTTGCATGAATAATTTACAATTGCAGAAAGTTTGGTCATTTACACTGTTGTGGAATGTAGACGACTGTGGAATACTGCACATTATGCTTTGTTTAAAACTGACATATTTCCTAGACGCATGGTTGTGAGGCATTTCAACAGCGTTTGCAGATTTTGTTTTTAAAATATGTCATGATCTCATTGGTTTAATCAAACATTACAGTAATTGATCTTTTAGAGTCTAGGGTTAGTGACTACAGGTACGAGCGTACATCACTATGGCACCGGTTTACACCACAACCTTATTAGCAGTTTGAACAAATCCCAGAAACGACTCTGTGGACCTGTTGTATACGACGTCCCAAGTGTAAAATCTCTGTAAAACAGGCAACACGTAATGAAATCAAAAATGCAGAAGGCAGCCGAGATTTATGAGGACAATCCGAAATCAGATTTTTATCCAGAGTGACACATGATGTATAATAAAGCACGCTACAAATGCAATAATACTGTCTTAGTGGTTCCACTAACGAATGTTTGTTTCAAGTGTTTCTTTGTTGTTTATCTCCTGGTCGCCAGTGAATTCCTGTAAGCAGGCGACCATGTAACGAACGACGTCGACATTTAAAGTAGCTCAGAACATGTGACTGGGTACTAAATCACAAGTTTTAGAACCACTGTATCCTCAAAAACAAAACTATCATCTGACGGCAAGTTTGACAGGTGCGGATTACAGTCAGGTTTCGGCATGATTTCAGCATGTGACTGAAATTCTGTGCCATTCTTTTTGCAAGCTAATAACGCTGTGCGATTAATTTTTCATATTTTGGGTTTGTCTTACTCTAGTGGTAATAGTTTTCATGGAAGCAGTTTAGGTGCAGCACTACAGCCGACTGCAGTGATCTGTTTCGTACGGAATCCTCTGGAACACTGCTGTATACCGCAATCAAGGTTGACAGCAGCAGCATGTCGTCCTATCAATAGAACACACGTGAATAACATGCAGTAAAGGAATCTGACAACAGCCAATGTAAAGACATTAAGAGGGGGACTCTCAGATGGTAGTATGAAGCATAAAGCAAGGAAAGGAAAGTTGGCAACGGAAAATAATATCCAGCAAAGGTGAGTGGAATAATGCTACATTCAAATATTATATTGCAACTACCTGTATGGGCAATTTGCGCACTGCAATTGATACTGAGTGCCTTCACAGAATACAGCCTATCTCTAACGATGAAGATATAGAGGGTCTCTCCCAAGAGTCATCAGATGCTTTTTCTCTGGTGTTTCAGCATATATTTCCGATTACGTTACTGCATTGCGTAGCTAGAGTCAACCCAAAGAAAGTGTTCATCGCGTCTTTCATGTGACTCCGACTGTTGACGGAAGGCGTCGGTTTGTTTACCGTTACAAATTAAATGATTTTAAAGCGGAATTTTAAGTGCACATCTGACAGAGCGGTTTCAGGATAGTCTAGTCCGATATTAGTTTTATCGATATGCATTAACAGCGCCAGTAAAACACGAAGAATAACCAGTCCTCCAACAGTGACAGCACTGCTCTGGCCCTCGCTCACTGCTACCGCCCAGCATCTGGCGTTACTGAGTCGCTGCTCTATTGCTGTTTATCGTCGTGTTTTAATCTCCCGTTTAATACATATCTATAAAACGAATACCGGACTAGACTAAACTGGGAGCGCTCTATCGAATGGGCATGTAAAATTCCGATTTATAAATAATTTTATTTGTAGTGGGAAACAAACCGACGTCTTCTGTTGTCACTGGGCGTCGCATAGAACACGTGACGAGCATTAACCGTTTGGGCTGACTAGATATTGAAAATATCTGCCGAAACAACAGAGAAAATGCGCCTGACGACTCTTAGGAGGGATATCCAGTATAGACGAGGAACTCGAACATAATTTTCATGGAGAACTGTTATATAATATAATAGTTATCAATCAAAGAAATGTTTTACGGATGACGATGCCACATAATATAATGACGCGGGAATTTCTTCGTATCAGAGAAGACGAAAGTTTTAACCTCCGTTTCTACACTTGATGGATACCTTATTGCATTTCTGTTCTCAATATCGAGTTTGTAAAAGATATTATGGAAATACCTTGGTTTGAATTACGAAGAGCAGTATTTGTACATTACGAAGTTCACAGAAGTAAATGAGCTGTGTAGACTTAAGAAACAGACCACGATGGATGATGGAAGAGAAGAGTAATCTCCATGAGATATGAGTTAGTTACTGGAGTCAAACTGCACCGCTGACCATAAAAACTGCGACATCAGGAAGGCACCATAAATTAAACACCAGTTTAGCATGAAGCGTACTGAAAACTCGTATATACAAATGATAAGCATTTCAGCGAAACCTCACAACAAAGTGGTTAACAGGGTTAACAGTAAAGCCATCTACACTCCGTACATAAAGAAAAATTAGGCAGCAGATTTCCCATTCAAAAATCACATTTGAATGTTGGTTGTCTGGGAGAAGATTGTGTATGCCTCGCTAAGAACGAGAAAGTTCAACCATCATGGGTCGGAATCGACAGCTGTCACACGACTGCAGTACTGCAGTGCCTGTGTTGTTGAGAAGAACAATGTCCTTTCGATAGGCACTGTGGCAATTACAGCCGTTATGAAATACATGAAATCTATTCGTAGTTACTAATACGAACAACCATCAGCTGTATAAGGGAATGACCACAATGAAAATTTGTGCCGGACCGGGACTCGAACGCGGATATCCAGCATCACGCGAGCTGTTACTTTAACCACTTTGGTTATCCGTCTACGACTCACGGCCAGACCTACACTTCCATATGGCGTTGTTCCTGCTTCACAACCTGTACTCACATTATGTAATTCCCGTACAGGGGAGGAAATTTTAATTAAAAGTCACTTCCTGGTATCGGAGGATAGATACGATGTTGCAGTCCTTCTGTTGTTAAAACTAACGATGCAATGCATGCATATCCGAAGGAAGAGGCGATGCGGCGACTACGGCCGTTATGAAATACATGAAATGTATTTCACAGGAACGACGACATATGGGAGTTTAGTTCTGGTAGTGAGTCGTGCACGGATAGCCAAATCAATTAAGGCGACCGCTCACGTAAAGTGGGACATCCGGTTTAAAGTCGTTGTCCGGCACAATTTTTTATTGTCGTCATTCCCTTGTACGGCAGATGGTTCTTCATATTCCCAGCTACGAATACTGCTCGTGTATCCTACGATCGTCATGTGAATACGGAACAGGCGATACCCTACGCCATGCAAGACCAAAGCGATCCCATCCGAATTGCGCCTGAGACGACAGGGATATTGTACCTTGCGTCTAGAAATGGGCTTGTCTGCAGCAAGACACGTCTCCTAACGGACAGTGCGACGATGTCAGAAGCAATACGGCCTTCCAGTACTGCAACCAGTATTGCGGATTCCCTTATCGCGGCAACAGAGAGAGAGGTGCGCGATGGTAGTGCTTCCAACGATTACGCTGGATACAAGAGGCATCACGTCATCTTTTCAGACGAGTCTGCATTTTACGTTCAGAATCACGAAGGACGTATTTGTGTGCCGAGGTTCCGAGAAGAACAAATGTTGGCATGGTGGCTCGGGGTGCCATAAGGCCCGTAATACGATCACGTGTGGTTCGCATATCCTGTAATTGGAACATCAAGCGTTACACTTCAGACATGTCAAGGCCGCTGACGGTAACCTATTTTCGATGTCCCCGAGACGTTATGTTCCCACAAAATAACGCAAAACCGCACGTTGTGGGTACTATACTGACCTTCCTCGAGACAGGGAAAGTTTGGCTGTTACCTTAGCTAGCACGTATTCCATATCTCTCATCCATTGAAAATTACTGGTTATGGGTTGCTGAGAGACTGGCACACTGCAACTCACCAGCCACTGTCATTCATGAAGTCTGGCATAGATGAAGTAGTATGGAACGACGTACCCGTATCTGACATCCAAGTTTTGTGCCGCTCGATGCCCAGCCGGGTTAGAGCCACTGTTGCTGTTGAAGATGGCAGCTCTGCGTAGTAAACTGTGCACCCTGTATACCCTCAGATCACCTGCAAATCTAATCAGTTATGCCTCCTACTATGCTGATCACGCACAATATGTGAAATTTCGCTATTTTATATCTTTCCTGGTGTTAAAATCTTAATAACCAGAAGAGAACAAGCAGTTTTGTTGAAATATGGAACGTGACTGGTGACTTCTATCCTTTATTCAGTCGGCTGTGATGTATATATGTACTATTATATAACGGTGACACCTGTGTCCAATTGTTTTGTTAATGTTGTGGAATAGCAACTACCGGGAATGGGCACTACAGTTTTCCGTAAGGAAATCGCATTACGTAAAATAACGTTGTGTATCTATATCTGACCACGTGAAGTCTACTAGTATCAAGGATAGATCTTAATTTGAGGAAGAAATTTCTGAGAACGCATGTTTGGACCACAGCACTGTAAGGTAGTGAAACATGGACTGCGGGAAAACCTCAACAGAAGAGAATCGAAGCACTTGAGATGTCGTACTAATGAGAATGTTGAAATTTAGGTAGGTAAGATAAGGACTGAGGAGGTTCTCCTCAGAATTAACGAGGAAAGGAATATATGGAAAACATTGTCAAGAAGTAGGGACAGCATGATAGGACATGTGTTAAAATATTAAGGTATAACCTCCATGGCACTAGAGGGAGCTGTAGAGGATAAAAGCTGTAGAGGAAGACAGAGATTGGAATGCATCCAGTAAATAACTGAGGACCTAAGTTGCAACTGCTACTCTGAGGTGAAAAGGTTGACACAGGAAAGGAACTCGTGGCAAAAATAAATCTACGGCCCTTCAACGCTATTTCACATCATTAACGAAAATATTAGCAAAAAGAAAAAAAAAAATCCTGAAAATCCACTATTAAATCCAGTTATACCGTTTTACACAAAGAGAATGTACAACAAGTAGAAACATTTTGCTGAACTATCGATTTGTCATCATACATCGGAATCGGACGTATCTATCCATTTCTGAAAATTTGGTGGAATGTGCCGAAAAGCGCTATTAACGTGCAGGATTCATTCCTTTCACAATCGTCTCATCTCGCTGCAATATGATGAATTTTGCCGGTGACAGTACTTCGCTATAGACAGCCACACTATCGGTATTGCGTTCAAACAATATCCGAAGGAAAGTTGATAGCGCTCCTGGTTTATCAGTACGTGAATAAAAAGAAAGTTCGATAATTTTATTTTATTTAGCTGGACAAGTCTCTGAAAAGCATTCTGTTCGTTTCATTAACTTGTTTTTTGTGTTACCGATAAAATGAATCTCTCTTCATATCCTTTCTGACGTTTTTCCGATTTCATTAAACGGTCCGCATTTGATATGTCTTTGATCATCACGGACGTGAGTGGGGACAGTTGTAGAAAACTACTTAAAACTGCCCATCTGTGAACTACGAGGGCGTGCTGAAAAGTATTGCCTCCGACTTTTTTATTTTGTTCTCAATATCGGTTGAGATATTACATGTCATGCGCATTACTAGATCGACTTTCCCGGTTCGCTGGCGCACGTTGCAACCCTCTGCGGCTAGATGGTTCCGAATTTTAGCGTGTAACATGGCGGATTGTAATGAAGCTATATCGGGTCGTGAAGAACAGCGTGTTATAATCGAGTTTGGAATTCGAAGAGTTCGTCCACACATAGAGCATCCTCTCGTGCAGCTTGATAACGCCAGACCACACAGTCGTCCACACAGTCCCGACCTGGCCCCATCTGATTTTCATCTGCTTTCAAAACATAAAGAACACCTTCGAGCTTCACTATCATAGTGATGAAATTTTGCAAGCTGAGGTGATTTTGTGGTTCTCAAGCTGGTCTTCGTTGGGAGAAACGTGTTCTTCACCTGGCTGTCTATGTTCTGAAATAAATATATAGGCTTGAAAAATAAAGATGTAGAATGTTAATAACGTTTGATTTATTTAAAAAGCTTTAAGCTTTTTCACACAAAAAATTCGGAGGCTTTACTGTTCAGCGCGCCCTTGTAACGTTAGTTATACCGGAGTGTAGTTTCGATTCTGAGGGGGATGACCGCCACCTGTCGCAGCCAACCTGGTGCCCTTCCATTTGACACCTCATCGGCAGTTCGTGTGTCAATTTCTCTGCTTATTCATTCAAGTACCTTCTTAGTTGGCCTTACGAGGTTGGCTCCCACTCCGGGAAGTGTAGCGCGAAGCGCAAACCTTTGTGGCGAGGTACTTTCTGCTACGCGATTAGGTCAAAGTTAATTTCCATGCGTCTCTTATAATTAAAGGCGTGCATTTAATCAGTACCACCAGGAAATTTTGTTCCCTTAACATGCACGGTTTAACTTGGGTGTGCCAACGTACAGTGACCGAGAGATGGCGAAAGTTCCCTGATTACAATCATGGTGGTAGCAAGTTAATGCGGTTTTCAGCTTTATCGAATCTTCCTTTGTGGATTTCGGCAGAGCGTTTGTGGGGAAGTCGGTGAACTAAAGCAGAAGCAAACTCTCTCCAGCCACCTCTTGCTAAGAAATACTGCCGTATGCTGGAGTGCTGTGGTGCTCAGAGGTAACGGAGCAAGAGAAAACAGAGAAAGGGGTGTTAAAAGGAAAACTTCACGCGACTATCGAATGTAGCGTGGGATTACTGTTGTTGTTGTTGTTGTTGTTGTTGTTGGGGTCTTCAGTCCGTATACTGGTTTGATGCACCTGTTCACGCTGTTTTATTTACTGTGCAAGCTTCATCATCTCTGCGTAATTACTGAGTCCTACATCCATTTGACGCTGCTTATAGTCAAGACATGGACTGCCTCTCCCATTTTTACCACTCACACTCTCTCCCATTACCGGACTGAAGATGTTTTGATGGATGAGTACGTGTTCTATCACTCTATATTTCCTTTTTGTCAGTTGTGTCAGAAATTTCTTTCCTAACCGATTCGAATCAGTGCCTCTTACATATACGATCTAGGCATCTTCTGTAGAACCACAGTTTTTCCAAAATTTTTGCTCTCTTCCTGTCAGCTTCTGCCATCGTCGTTTTTTTTTTTATTCCTCAGTTACCAAAACTCGTCAACTACTTTCATTGTCTCAGTACCTAAACTAATTCCCACTGCACTGCCTGGTTTAAATCGACTACACTGCATTATCTCGTTGTACTTTAGTTCACATGCATAAATTTTTCAACAGACTGTCAATTCTGTTAAACTGATCTTCCATGTTCTTCGCCATCACTGACGGAAATATAATATCGTCGGGAAACCTCAAAGTTTTTATTCATTTTCCGTGACCTTTAATTCCTTTTTAAGCTTTTTCAGTAGTTACCTTTATTGCTTGTTCAGTGTGTATATCAATAACATGGGGGATAGGCTACAACCCCGTCTGACGTCCTACTGCCCCCTGTTCATAGCCTTGGACTCATACAACTGCAGTCTTGTTTCTATATAAGTTGCTGATAACCTTTCACTCCCCGTATTTTACGCCTGTTACTTTCAGAACCTCCTCATTACGAAAAGCTTTTACTAAGTCAACAAATTCGATAACCGTAGGTCTGGCTTTTCTTTAGTCTATCTACGAAAACAAGTCCTAGAGTCAGTATTGCCTCGGGTGTTCCTACATTTCTCTGGCACTCCATCTGATTTTCCTGGAGGTTGCCTTCTACCAGTCTTTCCATTCTTATGTAAATAATTCGTGTCAGTAATACGAAACTCTGACTTATGAAACAGATTGCTAGGTAATATTCACACCTGACAACGCCTACCTTCCTTAGAATTTGGATTATTACGTTCTTCTTGCAGTCTGTTTCATATATCCTGCACATAGTTTTGTCATTCTCAGTGCGTCTAAAGAAATGTCGTCTTCTCCAGTTACGTTGTTTAGATTTAGGCCTTTCAGCGTTCTGATAAATCCTTCATGCAGTATCACTTCGCCCTTCTCATCTTCATCTGCGACCTCTTCCCTTTCTGTAATAATGTCTACAAATTTGTTTCCTTTGTATAAATCTTTTATACAATGTTCCCACCTTTCAGCTTTCTGTTGTCTGCTTAGTACTGCCTTGCCAGCTGAGCTCTTCATATTCACACGTGTACTTTTACCTTCTCCAAATGATTCTCTAATTTTCCTATAATGAGCTTCAGTCTTTCCCGTAGTCACGTATGCTCCTATAGCTTTGCATGTCTGCCCTAGCCAATCGTGCTTTGCCATTATGCGCTTAAAGTCAATGTGAATTTTAGACCATTGTATTCCCTTTTACTAGATTTTCTGCATTTTTGTATTTTCTCCTTTCGTCAACTCAACTATCTCTTGCGCTATCCAAGGATTTATAGTGGCCCTTGTGTTTTTGCATATTTGATCTTCTGGTACATCACTATTTCTTCTTTCAAAGCTATCGATTCAACTTCTGTGTTTCAGTCAGTCGTTACTCAAAGCTGTGTTTGGAACTTTCAACAACCCCTGGTTTTTTCGATTTACGCATGTTCCATCTCCATCATTACCTACCATTATGCAATTTCTTCAGTTTTAATCAATAAATTTTGGTCCGTGTCTACATCCACTTCCGGAAAGTATTTCGCAGTTGAAAATTTAGTTTCGAAATCTTTTTGTATAATCTGTCCGGAATCTTTTTGTATCTCCAGGCCCTATCCACGTTTATCACCTTCTTCCACGATACTTAAACCAAATTTTGCAATAATTGAATTGTAGTCAAGAAAAATTCTACCAGGCGGCTACCACTTTCATTGTGTTTTCCTAGTCCATAATCTCTAACTATGTCTCCGTCTTTTCCTTCTCCTATTTTCGGATTCCAGCCCCCCATCAAACTTAAACTTTCGTTTCCCTTAACGAACTGAATAATTTATTTTATCTCATCATAGATTTTTCAATCTGTTCGTCATCTTCGGAGCTTGTAGGCATATATATTGGTACTGCGGTGGGGGATGTTTGTTTTGTGCCTATATTAGCTATAATCATTACTTGATTTGTGACGATACGCACCGGTACGCCCTGCAGATACCTCTGACGAAAAAAAAAAGAAAAAAGTCAGAACTGCAGATTATGAAATTCCGCTGCGGATGAAGCGATGTAAAACAAATGTTGTATTCACACTTTTGAAATGCTCATAAAAGCGTTAAAATAACGTTTTAAGAAGTCTAAATTTCAGAAACACCCACTGGAAGATCACGACACGGCATCCTCATTTCTTGCAAATCAAGCACTGGCTACAATAATGCGTACACTATGCGGTTAATAGCAATTCACCTATATACGTATTTTCTTATTCATTATTACTCCTTCTCCTGCGTTAGTCCTATTTGACCTTCTGTTGATAACCTGTATTACGTAATCAGAAATCCTGTTGTTGTTACTGCAGCATCTCACTAATTCCCAATAGATCGGCCATCAAGTTTTCCATTTTCCTTTTCAGTTTCTCCAACATAATTATCCGATTAAAGGCGATGCCTGGCGTAGCTCGTCGTCACTGTTGGTCTGCCGGACTGTGAGTATCTATGATAAAAAACGAATGCCATTTATACGAAATGGTGGTTCATTTGTTGTGCTGATGTACCGCTTCGAGTCACGTTCCTGATACCATTTCTGTGGCCGTCGGAAGAGAAATGCTTGGCCTGTCCCGTAAAATCCCTGTCTTGTGGATGTGCATGGAAACGTGTAAAAGGCTCCAGGTTATTTCTCAAATTTGCCAAAATTTCGAATTCTTTTGACGTTAGCTCTAGGGTCCACACCCAATTTAAGAAACTGGATCACATGAAGAGCGACCCCATTAGCTTACTTGAGAAGCACTCACAAACGCGCATGAGATCCCAAGATCTCCTCACGGTACCTGACGGCAATTAAATCTTGCTGATTCACCCGTATAGTTTCATGAAAAGGTGTTCGAATGATCAACATAATCCCTGCCCGCCACATTAGGGATACTTCTCGATATTGGTCTCTTTCCACAATGTTTGGGTCCTGAAATTATGTTCCACGTGCCCTCCAGGTGCGAATCCGTCGAGAATCACTCTCCAGACCAAATCGGGACTCATCTGTGAAAAGGACATTGGCCTACTGTTCGACTGCTGACGACTCCACTCTAGACGTTCCCTCCTGTGAAGACACGCCAGAGGTAAACAGACAGAAGGTATCCAACAATAAAGGCCACTGTGCTGAAGCCTTCTGTACACCCTTTGCCCTCACAACACGTCCAGGGGATGATGCGAGGCCAGACGCCAGTTGCAGTGCAGTACTGATGCGGTACAGTCGTGCCCTTACAGCCAAATAATGGTCCACTCTTTCTGATGTCAAACGTGGTCGGCCCTGTCCTGGTATCCGGAATACAGTTTCGGTCACTGTAATCCGTTGCCTCATCCGAGAAACAACAGAAAGATTCACATTAAGATATCGGCCCATATCAGTTTGCGACTGTCCTGCTTTCATTCTTCCTATGGCCCTCCGCAGCAGAGAGTCTGTAGGCGAACTGTGCCATACTGCACCGTTTGTGACTGTGTACACAACGATTGTGGATGTGGGACTACCCTGCAAACACTACCCCGCGTGATAAGTGCCCTGACATCATTGCTGTCGTCGTTGCCCGTTGATTGGAATGCCATCTTCTGTGCAGAACACGATTTTAAGGACATCTGTTGACTATTTGTATGATTATTTCCTGAATTAGACACAGGACGGGGAAATAGCAGTTTACTGTTTTAATTTTGGACAGCAGCGTACTTTAATGAAGATTTTTCTTGTTTTGCTAGTGTTCAAAAATGGTTCAAATGGCTCTGAGCACTATGCGACTTAACTTCTGAGGTCATCAGTCGCCTAGAATTTAGAACTAATTAAACCTAACTAACCTAAGGACATCACACACATCCATGCCCGAGGCAGGATTCGAACCTGCGACCGTAGCGGTCGCTCGGCTCCAGACTGTAGCGCCTAGAACCGCACGGCCACTCCAGCCGGCGCTAGTGTTCCTTAGACACGTTTACGTAAAGAAGCGATGAGTCGTGATGATTGTGAAAACTGGAAGGAAGTCTTAAATTAAGAATGTAAGTCATTACTTGTAAACGAGACTTGGACTTCGACCGATTTACCACCAAGCAGAAAGGCTATCAATTCGAAATGGGTATGCAAAGTCAAAGAAACATCAGATGGTGGAATCAGACTTTATTAGGCTCGTTCAGTCGGATAACGTTGTTTCTAGATACCAGGAGTGGACCTCGATGAAACGTTTTCGGCTACTGTTTGTCACACGTCACATCGTACCCTGTTAGCTTTAGCAGCTGAAGTTGATCTTGATATTGAAAAGATTAATGTGCGAACCACGTTCCTATATGGTCATTTTGACGAGGTAGTTTACATTTGTCAACCCAAAAGCTACATGAAGGGGAAGATGATTAAAGTTTTCCGTCACGCGTTTGGTACCATAACTTACATATAATACTGCGTAAAATGAACATAGAAAAGTCATAATATGATCCACGCATTTATTACAGAGTTGAGCATCAAAATACACTCATTCTGGCCGTTGTAGACGACATGATAATCTTCTCAGATAGAAATAATAAGTGCAAGAAAGAATTGAAGGAAGAATTTATTAATCAGTTTGAGAGGAGAGATCTTGGTGAACTCATTTGGTGTCATGGCGTTACAGAACAATGAGACAGAAAAGACGAGAGAAATTGAAATCCGTTTGCACATCCAGTCAAACTTGGTTTGAAGCCATAAAAATGTTAAGAAAGAACTTGCGTTAACGTACTTTGTATTCCTCATCAATAGCCGTCGATTCTGCTCTGTACTTGGTGAAGACACAAGACCAGACAGCGCATATGCTGTGGGGATTGTAAGTAGATTGAACTATAATTATCGAAAAATCCTTTGGGAAGGAATCAAACGAATTATGAGATAGATCACAGGCACACTAAATGTACGACTAACTTTCTGAAAAACTGGAAGAACCGATATTAAATACTTCTGCGCTGCCGATTATATTTAAGATCTCGATCAATTGTGATCAACGACGAGCTGTATTTTCAAGTTAGCTTGAGCAGTAATCTCACGGAACTCAAAACGGCAACAGTCAACTGCAGAATTCGAACACGTGGCTGTATCAAAATCAGCGCAGGAAGACACATACCTTAAAAGATATCTCCATGGCTTTTGTGTTAAACACAGTGAAAACGCAAGAAGTGTGTTCCGCAACAGTAGAGGTGCCGTTGCGTTGAGTCACTGGCGTGTATTACGCTCGAACAAAATACATCGACTTTAGACACCACTATATTCATGAGCTCATTAACAAGGGAATGTCCAGCACCAAGTCGATCACTACCAATAAACAGTAAGCTGATGTTTTGACGGATGCACAACCAGAATGATTAGTCAGTCGTTGTGTTGCCAAGCCGTGAGACTTTCAGAGTCCACGAATTAACATTTCAGAATATCTGGGAGCAATTATCTTTTTTCCTGTGTCGACATCATCTATAAGAGTAGTCGTTTTTCATCTTTGACCTCTCTAATAATAATCGCAGAATAAATAGTTTTGATACTTTGTGTTCTTGGCTATATTTCATTCATTACTAAGTCAACTTCCTAATACTAGGGCTTGATGAAAAGTAGTTCCTCGGTATTTACTATGTGAAAATTCTTAAAGCTTTCTGAATAAAACTAACTTCATTAACATTCTACATCTTAATTCTTCATGTTTACATATTTGAGCTCTCTGTCACTACAGGGCTCCGAATTGCAGCAAGTAACCTGGCGGAGTGTAATGTAACTGTGTCGCTGCGTGGGAAACAGCGTGCTGTAGTCGAGTTTCGAATTTGTAGAGTCCGTTCACACATGGAGCACCCTCTCCTCCGCGATGACAATGCACCACACACGAGCGCTACTACATTTGCCACAATCTGACGCCGTGGGTTCACTGTCATCCATCATCTTCCATACAGTCCCGACTAGGCCCCATCCGATTTTCATCGTTTCCAAAACTTTGAGTACTTCACTTTAACAGTGATGAAGCGGTGCAAGTAGAGGTAAGGTTGTGACTCCGTCAAAAAGCCAAACATTCAATAGTGACAGTACCCACAAACTAGTCTCTCGTCGGGATAAATGTGTGCGTTGTCAGGGTAATTGTGTTCCGAAGTAAATATGTAGACATGAAGATAAGTATGAAGAATGTTAATAACGTCTTTTATTTAAAGAGCTTTACGAGTCTTCACATAAAATATTCAGAGGCATTCATTTTCAGCACGCCCTCTTATCTTAAAGGGCTGGTTTAGAGTCAATACACAATAGATTATCTTCTGATGTGTTAGTATTACACCAACTGTCAAAACTTGCTTAGTAGACATACAAAGAATTCCAAATATTCAAACATTAATCTAGTCTATCTGATACAGACAGTTATAGACAGCACTCGGCTTTCCTCATCAATAGCACAGTGTGCTGCAATGTTTCCACTACCTGCCTTCGTGATTGTTTGATGACACTTTAAACTTCCATGGATTTTTAAGTGCTGTTATGCCCAAAGCAACATTACCTTCGAAAAGAGCTAGTACTGTATGTTAAGTATGGACGTTGAGAGTAGGCGACTGTGAAGAGTGTGTGTGAAGAGTTCGTGTGTAGAGATTTGTGTCATGTTTTTGTTGTTGACATCCATGAAAGAGACAACGGATAGGTTAAAATCCGTTTCCAGAACATAGCCTTCTCCTAAAGCGCAATTAATATATAAATGCTGTGGTTATAAATGTTAATGTAAGTTTGAAATTGAAATACTCTCTTAATCTGGGACTCAGCCATTATTGATACCTATGTCACTGTAATTGTCATTGTCTATTATTGGTTAAAGGTTATGATGATTCTGAAGTTTTAAACAGACTTAATTTATGAAATACCTTCTCACAAGTTATTTAGTAGTTAACGGGACTCAAGGAAGCACCTTAAATTCATTCCTAGTATCAATAAGCTTTAGCTGCTGCTGCGTATTGCTGTAAACCACATGGAAAAAGGCAGTCATCTAAAGAGGTGAGTGCAAAAATTAGGGCAAAAACAGAGACACTGACACACCACAACATATTATGTACTTTAATCCAGTAAATTCCGTTGCACAAGTCAGATTCTGCATCACTTGTAAATTATTATTCAAAAACGCAGTCAGATAGCTTAGCTATTCATTGTTACAGGTTCATTTGTTCCTGTAGTTTTTCATACTCAAATACGCAGTCAGATAGCTTCTCCAAATGTTAGTTTTAAGTTTTTCATGTAACGATCTGTTGAGGGCTTAAGGAACAGTGAAACTGACACTCATACAACACGCACATAGTGTTATGCAGGTTAGATTCCGTTTACTGAGAGCTCAGGTTGCTTCTCGAGTCCATTTTCACTGACGAACACAGGGGTATCGGTTGTAGCAACGTTACAACCTCGTATGGTGATTAAGAGTAGAAATACGCAAGAGATATATTGTACATATCCACAGCCAAGTATTTTGTGATAAAGCAATAATAATGCTACAACAGATCATAAATTACTATCTCTCCTGTATCATCAGAAAATTATTTGTTTTAGAAATCGGTTCTATCATCCTCGTGGGGGAATTTGAGAAGCTGTTTTTGCATACAAAGAAGTGACACTAACAGGCAGTTACGTCGATATACTTGCACCAGACTGTGAGCCACACTATCACGGATCTTAAGTGGAGCCTTTCAGACTATTCTAGTATCTGTCTTGTAGATGATGAGTAGATCGTTCATTGTGGAACGAAATGACTTTAACAAGTTTATG
The DNA here is from genome assembly GCF_021461395.2 of Schistocerca americana. NCBI lineage: Eukaryota > Metazoa > Arthropoda > Insecta > Orthoptera > Acrididae > Schistocerca > Schistocerca americana. Next base: position 570,212,570 of record NC_060130.1, read on the forward strand.
TACAAGTATGTATACAAAATGCTGATTTGAATTGTTTTTAGGTTACGCTGAAGAAGACTGGTTGTGGAAAAAAATTTAAGAAAAGATATATTGTGTAATGGTGTGGAAACAAGATTACTAGGATTTACTGTTGCTTCGGCCTCATTTCAGCCACCGCTTGACACTCTACATAGTATCTGAGGCTCTCTTTCGGCGAAGTGTAGTATCTTATTATCAAACTATGGTTCCTTTTCTAAGACGACGCTTTCGTTCTCAGCAGTCCCAAAAGATATATCGGCCTGAGGTCATGAGCTGGTAATAGAAACCATCATCTGAATTAATAAATAGCGCAATTACAGCCTCTTGATCAGAAAAGTTTTTGAGCCTTCTCCTCATATTTTACCCTGTTTGTTTGTTGAATCTGCATGGTACAGTCTTTTACTTCACTCACTTTCAGATTAGATTTTTACTTATCGTCTTCTCACTCGTTTTGTGCCCTGATTGCATGAGTGGCAGGGCGTAGCTTGTGGTGACGTAAATAATTCACTTCCCTGTACGTAATCTAACCTTTCATTCTTAGGGTAGTCTCTCTTTTTAATGTATCTTCTTCGCTGGGGATAGAAACAGGAGAAACATTTCGCAAGCTCTTCAGGAGCTGCCCGTCACTCGAAGTGCAGGTTTCACGTTAGAGGATCGTATGGGCAGCCGAGCAAGCCTTTCGGGGATTATCCTGCAGGTATGTCGAACAATGAGCGGTGAAAGGTCGACTGGCGTCCTCTATAGTAGAACGGGAAAACAGTAGTGGAATGAGTTAGAACTCCGCTTGTTGGGAAGCTTTCGGCAGAGTCCACTTGGCGTTGTCCCGTTGTGTTTTGGTCTCCAGACACCGGTTCCACAAGTTATGTACTTAAATGGTCGCAGATGGGTCTGCGAAATGTCCAAACTATGATCTTTCCTTGGGAACACTTCGCGGAGCTCTACAAAACTTCCAGAACATCCCACAATCAAATCTGGCCGTGAGAACGGAACGACACTCGGTTCTCGTTTCCCTACACATGAATCTCATTGGTGGATACATCCTTTACGTGGAGTTAGTAACTGACTTCCAGATCCCTCATTGGAGGAGTACGTAGGCCCTTTCTGGAATTGGACTGACGAGAGAGACTTTGTCGGATGCCTTTGGACATATGAAGGAAGGCTTTAGCAGTAGGCAAGGCCCCGGACGAGTTGGTTCAAATGGCTCTGAGCACTATGGGACTCAACTTCTGAGGTCATTAGTCCCCTAGAACTTAGAACTAGTTAAACCTAACTAACCTAAGGACATCACACACATCCATGCCCGAGGCAGGATTCGAACCTGTGACCGTAGCGGTCTCGCGGGTCCAGACTGCAGCGCCTAGAACCGCACGGCCACTTCGGCCGGCCCCCCGGACGAGTTCAGGCTTTTATCAAATAACGTTTCCATTGTGCGTAGCGGTTGATTTTTCAAGTAACCTATTAACTTCATGGATGTATTCTATCATTTTACTGATAGAATTAGCATTAATCTAATCTGCAAGACCGCGGAGCACCTGATGAGCAAGTGGTCATGCTCACAGCACACTCGGTTTCTGATAAGTTGTATGCGAAAATGGAGTTAATTTTCCCCAGTATTTTTTACTGCGAACAGTTATACGAAAGTCTTTACTACGGCTCAGAATGATGAGAACAATATTGGCCCAGAAACCACTTTCAAATAATTCTCTAGATATTCTCCGTAATGCCCAGTAAATACGTTTGACTTGAAGTTTATCAGTTTTACAAATGTAATATTGTACATGCCGGGCGGCGACGTGTGTCATGTTTTTGAAAATGAAAGATATTTTTGAAGACGGTACGGTATGTATTGGGAAACAGTATTACACGAAATGTGGAAGCAGTTTCCTATACTGTACTGGTCTCTGTGTTATTCCAAGAATTTCAATATATCGGATTAAAAAGCCAGTTTTGTTCTTCACAAGAGAGACAAACGCATACTTTCCGATAATATCATTGACGTTTATTGCCGTACATTGTTTTTAGAGAAATGTAGTATGCAATAAATATAGACAGATCTTCAGCAGTTACCGATATCGTTATTAATTCACAGAGTCGTTGTCTTGTAACTTTACTGTAACTTCACATAATGCTATGGCTTTGTTTCTGGGACCCAGTTTCGGCGATGCTGTTACCGTACTGTTTACATTTACGTGATTGTCCTTAATTACACCACGCAGAACTCGGGTTAATAACTTAATAAAGCGTGGAACTAATTTTATCTCTCAGTCTTCTCGAAGCGGTAAAGTTCCGTCTGTAATGAGGTCGTCATCAGCGCTACGAACGCTCAAGGTATAACGATGTATACAAGGTCAAATAGCCGATTCTGCCCGAGAAGGCCTTCAATGACAAAGTTACAGGTCAGATAATATCGATAATTCGATATATACGAATGTGGTGAAACTTATCATATTACATGACAACGCAAATGCTCATTCACAGAAGAAGAACGCGATCAATATTGAAAGAGATTTTACTCCTCCTAGGATAACTAATTGAATTTGATATATACCTGTATACTCTAAAACACATTGTGAACTACGAGGCAGAAGAAATATTAGGTGGCACTGTGCTACCTTTCCTTTCACTGATAAAACG